>NW_027191504.1:0-91529 GCF_011745625.1 Cladosporium halotolerans
GGAGGGGGAGGTGGTGGGGTTGGGGTTTGTTGTTGTTGAGGTCTGTGCTGGGGGTTCGGTTCTGCTTGTCGTTATGGTGATGGCTGCTGGAGGGCCTGGTGGTGGGCTTGGGGTTGCTCGAGGGGGAGGGCTGGGAGGGGTCGGTGAGACGGCTGGGGGGAGGGTGAAGTCTGCGTCTGTCGTTGTTGTGTCGGCTTCGCTGTTGGGTGGGGTGCTGCTGGCGGCGGAGCTGCTGTCTTCCGTGATGCTGGTTGCTTGGTCGGGGTATTCGGTGGGGCTGGAGTGGATGTCTGGAGGGCCGCCTTCTTCTTCTTTGCTGGTAGGAGAGTCTTCGCCCTCCTTGATGGTGTCCGTTTCTCTCTTGATGTCCTTTTTCTTCTTCGGCTTCTTGGTCTTTTTGGCCTTCTTCTTTCTCTCCTCTTCCATTGCATCCGCAATTCTCTGCTTTCTCAGCTTCTCCCTCACTCGGTTCTTCATGCTTACCTCTCTGCCTTTCTTCGATTGCTTTGTTGCCACTGCTCTCGCGTCATCGCGGATATCTTTCTCGTGAGCTTTCTCCATTGCTCTCAGATTCCCTTTAGACTTTGCGTAATCGTACCGCCTCCCGACTTCGAGAACTTTGTCTTTCCGGTCCTTCGCATACTGATTGATAGCTTCGGCTGCTGTGAGTTGAGCTGTTCGCGACGCGGTGACCTTGAAGATGACGCTGTACGTGCCCGGCTCCACGTCGTCCAACTCGGCGGAAACAGAACGCGTGAGAACCGCTGCATTGCCCGAGTTGTGCATGCTGCGGACCAAATACCTGTCCGACCCCTTTTTGTAAACACGGAAGTGCAACGAGTACATATAACGCCCTTCGAGGCCGTAGAAGTACCGCTCATCCGGCTGCGAGAGCACGATGACCAGAGGTCCCCGCTCCGTCACAGTCAATTCGAATTCCGTATCGAGGTAGTCTGGCGTCCAAGGCACACTCACGCAAGTCCACTGCTGCGCGACTTTCCATTCTTTGTTGAACAGCCGCACACGATTGATATGGTGGAAGTGCTTGAGGAAGTCTTTGTAGGAGATCCAAAATACGCCGTCGTTGCCAAAGGCGTGTCCCAGCTTCGTCATGAGCTCCGGCGTCCACATCTTGCTGCCGTCGCTCCAGTCGCCTTCCCACTCACCCTCGCCCCAAGGATTACGCAGCTTGAGCAGCTTGAGGTCGCCTTCTTCATAGACCCGAAGGACCGTGTACGCATGGCCGCCGACGAAGCCTTTGGACGATTTGCTGTGCGTCCCGCCGCCGAAGAGGTAGAGCTCGTTGACTTTGCTCAGCTGCTCGGTCCAGAAGCGGTCTTTGTCCATGATGTCTTCAGGGTTGATGACGACGGCCACCCCACCGGTAAGGTCTTCGATAGCCTCGCTCGAGGAGCCGCCTTCGATGGCGCAGTAGTCCCCGTGGGCTTTGGCGTATGCCTTCTCGATCAGAGGCAGCCAGGTCTCGTCGGAGTTGCAGTGGCTGAAGTACAGAGCTTTCCCACCCCGCTGGAGAGTTTCTTTGAGCTTGTCGCTGTCATGTGGGAGGGACGTGCCTTCTCGTGATTTCCGGTTCCAGTCGCGGATGACGCTGAGTTCATCTTCGTTGCCAACTCGTAAGTAGAGCTGTTGGAATTATCAGTCTGTCAGCTTGAACCACTTTGCTATCGCTTTTTGCTGTTTACCTTGTCGTCTATGACTTCGTAGATCCATTCGCCATCTGTCAAAACCTATTAGAAATTCCGTTTAGGATAGCAATCAAAAGTGAAACACACCTCGATAGAACACGAACCCATACACGCCCACCTTCTCATTTCTCATCACACAAACATCATCAATCAACTCCTTCTTCGCACTGATCGCCATCAACGCCGCCAAAAACCAACAATCGCCCCCGCTCCCCTGATGGATATCCGTCGGCGTCGCCCCATCGACGAAAAACTGCGGCTTGTCAAAAATATCCTCCACCCTCTTCACCCACGGCGGCGCATCGATCTCATCGACAGCACTACAGAACTCCCCCGCCAGATTCGTAAAGCAGTACGCGCTCTCCTCCGGATTGAACAGCGCGTCCCGATACTTCTGGTTCAGCCGCGTGCACTCCTCGACGATCGCCGCGACCTTCGCGCGGCACTCGGCGGCCGCCTGCTCCCAGGACGTCGCGGCGTTCTCCGCGACTCGCAGGCCGTCGGCGCCCGGGTCCGCGGCGATGGCGGCTTTCGTCGCCTCGAGCTTGCGCGAGGCGCGCGAGGTGCGTTTGGCGCGCTTGGGCTGCACGGACAGGAAGCGGTCCCAGGTTGGGTAGAAGTAGTCTGTCTTTGCTGGGGCGGAGGGGGGTTTGGGCGCGGTGTCTTTCACCAGGCGCACGGCGATGGGGAGGGGTTCGGGCTCGGGTTCGGTCATTACGGTGCGGATGGTTACGAGGCCTTTCATTGTGTTGCTTGGGGGTTGAGGCTATGGGTGAGGGATGGGGTGATGGATCGCGCGTTGGCGCTGGGAGGGGAGAATGGGAAGTGAGAGGGGAGTGTTTGGGAGGAGCATATCTTCGGCGCGGCCGTGGGATGTCTTACTGTAGGCAACACGGCTCAGCAGCGAGGCGCCACTCTCGACGTGCATGTGTTCGTGCGACCCCAAAGAGTGCAGCTGCGCAGGCATGTGCGGAAGGCCAATCGAGCTCGCGTTGCCTGATATACCCTCTGCACTGTACTTATGCATATCATCGTCAGCCAGCAGGCAGGACGAATGAGCGCGTGGAGTCGGGGTGGCAACCAGTACGTGGCGATCCATACGTGAGGCGACTCATTCTGAACCGGTGAAGCTCCGGACTCGCACGGTTGGACTGCGTGCAAGTATGTGGTGGCGCGGCTTGCTGGCCGGTGAGGCTGACATGTGTTGTCCTGGTCAGATGTCCTTCGAGAGCGGAACTCCGACTCTGTCCTCGACGAGACGTGCCAAACTCATGTCCATCTCTGATCAAGCACCCCAGAATCCACGATGTGACCTGGATGGCGATTCCCCCCTCTGCACTATCGAGCAGTGGTTGTTCCTCTAGGAGAACCACAGAATTGTTGTTAATGCATCGGGCCAGACCGCAGCAGCTCGATCCTGCACCTGAGCGCCATCTCCGTGGCCCCGCTAGAACCAAGAGCCGCGTCACTCAGCTACCAGCAGGACATATCTTGTGTTCGAGGCCAAGTGACAAGCCTGGCTTTTGCGACACAAAACCTTTCTGAAAACCTCGTGCAAGCACCAGATACGGCAGTGTCTTGCCACAAGCTGCGGTCGTGCTACGCTGCAGCCATGTTGACACGCGGTGTCAAGCTATCTTGGAGCGAGAGCAAGCTGTGCCAGATCTCACCAACACTGATTGCTACTCCCTGCCACGTGATCGAATTCTCAGTCTGATTGTAAAGTTTCAGAGTCGAGAGCTTCATCAGCAATATAAGAAAGGAGAGTCATTGGCAAAACAGGGAGGCTCAAGTCAGCATCCATGTATAGGATCAGTACTTTGTGCCTGAGGCGAGAATTATGTGCCGCTGCGCATCACGTGCTATCGAGCACAGGTACCGGTCGACCGGATGAACGGTTGACTACTCTCGCCTCGTCAAATACAAGATACATCATGTCGTGCCAAGTATGGCGATACAAGCCATATGACACGTGGAGTGCACGTAGCTTACACGTACTGTGACCGCCGCGTTTTTCAAGAAGGCTGGCATGTCTGGCTGTCCACGCACACACCAAAGCTATACGACCTCATACGTTGAGCTTATGATCTTCATAAAACCCCGCAATGCCAACCTCTGGGAAGGCTAGGAGCGATAATTGAACCATACCTATACTGCTGTGCCCGGTTGTCGGGCCGCTGAGCGAGCTCTCCAACCACGCCAATAGACACGTCTATATACCGGGCTTTTATGGTAACGGCCCCAGCGATATCGCCAGCAAACGGGCGAACGCCCGGAGCCAGCAACACGCGCGCTTTATCGTCGGAAACCGTCGGCGGATTTTCGCACCTCCGTTTCTTCACGTTCGCATGAGTCTGGGGCGCTTGTGGCTCGGAAGTCTGGACGCGCTGCACGGCGGCCCAAAGTCAGGCCACGGGTGCAGTCTGGCTGGTGGTGGCACCCCTCCTCCTGCATCGACGACGCGAACTATCACTGCAGCACACGGGCAGAAAGAGCCAGAGCAGAGTTTTCATTGGCCTGCGGCTGCATGATATTGCACAGTGATATGCTTCGATGGAAGTCCGCCTCGGAACGCTCCCCTTTGCGCGGTCCGTGAAGTCTGCTGGGAAACACTTGCCCTGAGCGCAGGGCTGGTCTTGTGCGCCATGTCCGCATTGGCTCTTCCATATTTACCGTGGCAGAAGCTCGCCATGGCTGGCAGCGTGGGCGCCGCAAAGCATGTTCTCAGGAGGCCAGGCGGTGTTCGCAGGTGATTGGCCACGGCATGCGACTCACGGTACAGGCGCGTGGCGTTCCGTCGGCGAGAGATAGAGTTTTGAAGTCTCCAACACATGGGAACGTTTGTTTCCAGATGAGGAAACAGACCTGCGGGGTTTATTTCATACGAAGTGGCATCGTCGACGTTGGCCTGATTCGTGAAAGGGATTGCCGTGGTAGAAGCGCACGATGGCCAATCCTCGAGCTAGCAGCACCTTCGCGGAGGGTGGACGTCGGGGTATTCTTGTGCAGACGACTCTGGTGCACGAGCACACCGGCAGCAGCAGGCTGTCCGGACGATGATGCAGAGCCAAGGGTATGTACCGGCGACGATGTTTCACGTTGCTGGGTGCAGGCCTGCCCCCTCGAGCGCTACGCCATCATGCAGCCATCCATCCATACTTTTGCACCGCGCACAAGAATAGAGATGGCACGCTCGAGCACACCTCCGCACCGCATTATTGTGTTCAGGGAGGCCGCCGCCGCCCTAGCCTCTCGCCCCGTCCCATTCTTTCTCGTCGGCGCGCTCAAGCGCGCAGATAGCGCGCCCCCGGCCAGTCGATCCCTTGATCCCCAGCGTCGCGCAAGCTTCAACCCGCCTGCCCGCCCCCTGTTGCGGCCCTGCCCTGGCCTGACCCTGAACGGTGGCACTGAGACTCTCCACCCTTCCACCGCACCCACCGCACCCACTGGCCGCGGCTTCAGCACCTCAGCATTCCTGAGCCATCACCTGAACCTGTCGCACTCGCCCAGCCTGCGCGCGAACGCCTATACCACCCACAACACTATAGCGACGCGCGACCTGCCGACTGCTCGCTTGTGCCTGTCGCTCTCCGCCTCTCCCTGCTCTGCGGCCCGCCGTGCATCTCTGTCTCCATCTTTCTCTCCTCCAGGCACAACAGCACACGCACACGCACACGCACCCTGTCTCGCCACGCCTGCGCGACGCTTTCGTGACAACCACCGACACCCTTCCTATCTCTCTTTAGCCCAAGGACCCGAATTACTCTCAACCAGACGGGTCGACCACCTCACCTGCTTGCGCATTGCAGAGGACGAATCATAAAGCAAATCGCTGCAAGATCACGACTACCGCCCAGACAGCTGCACTGCGAACCATTCGAGCTATGGACATGATTGCGCCGCAGAGTGGCACCTCCACCAAGCTTTGAGCCGCGGTCGCACGACATCGATCGGAAAGCCGCAGTTGCATCCCGCCTTCGTGTCACTTCGCGGGCGACAGGAGCCGCATCCTCACTTGCTACCATTTTCCGTCATCCCGCCGCCAATAGCAGCTTGTGTAGCTGCACGATCCTAAAGCAGCCCCTTCGCGCCCAAATCCCTGCCTCTGGCGCATGAAGAGAGCGCACACAACGTGTTCAGGTGCATCCGAGGTGGGAGTTGTAGGGCTGCAGAACAGGCGCGTGGTCTTCGACGGCTGTGCGCCTGCATTCGGTTTCGAGGGCAGACGCCATGATGCATGGCAGCAACGCCTCTGTCTCGGCGGTTGAAGGTCCAGGAAGCTCCACTGTTTCCAAACACCATCGCGCGTCAACGCGACCCAAGTCGAGCTCTTCGGCGAACACAGTCAAGCGCACCGGCTCACTAAGCTCACCTTCAAGTAGCGCACGCAACTCTGTACTCCCAATGGGCTCGCAAAGCCCCGGAGACACCTCCCTGATCGCCTTGCGCCTCGCTGGAGGCGCAACTTCACAAAGCAAAAGAAGAAGGAGCAGTGCAATGGAGGGAGACAAGCCTACGGTCGATGGTCTGGGCAACTTGAACCGCTGGTCGCAATCTACAGATGCTAGCGCTTCATCACCCAACTCTCGCAGAAAGCGAGCCAGCAGTGGTGCCGCTTTGCCCGGGCTTGGGTCCCAGCCAATGTCACCTCCAAGGGCCTCTCGACAGCTCATCGACCACTCTCCGCGCGCGAGCCCTAGCAGGAAGAATGGTCAAGGTCTCTTTTCACAATACTCGCCAGCGGCTAGTCCCGCAAGAGGCCGAAGGCAGGTGTCTAACCCGACCAACAGCATTCCCGTGAGACCGCATCCTTCACTTTACACGACATCATCACATGCAGACGCAAACGACACGGAGTCACCCTCAACTGTGAACACAATGACACCTTTATCATCCGGCCAGGCGACACCTTCGACACATTCATCATACGCTCATGATTACTTCGGCGGCGATGCCTCACCTCAGGAGACTATGAAGGGTCACCGACCTACGATGTCACGCAACCTAACATCACCCGGCGCTGCTTTGAACTACTCGCGCATGCCTCGCACGGAAGCTTTGCAAGAGTCGGCGCATCGGAGGAGGCAGTCGGAAATGTTAGGTGTACCGGACAATGATACCCGCCCGACAACAGCTACAGGAGCAACAGATAAATCAGGCGAGCGACGGCCACGAACAAGAGAGCGAACAGAGAAGGACAAGAAGGCCATGCTGTCAAAGGCACTGCAGAAGGCGAACACTGCGGTATTATTGGATAATGCACAGAATTTCGAGGCGGCATTGGAAGCGTACAGTGATGCTTGCCGACTGCTGCAGCAGGTCATGGACCGCAGCTCAGGCGCAGAGGATAAGCGGAAACTGGAAGCGATTCGGGTCACATACACTACCCGCATTGAAGAGCTTCAGGAGTTGGAGGACAGCCAGCCGCAAACACGCATGGAAAAAGGTCTGCCTTCGCGGCCACTGAGCGATGACGGCAGCGTTAAGAGCCCTGAAATCGATCGCTCTAGCCCGGTGGAGGAGTCAAGTGAATTGGTCGAAGAGCCTACGGTGATTGAGACAGCGAGGATGACACGCATCGTCGATGTCCCGCAACTCTCGCAACCCGTGGGTAACAGGGACAGCTTCTTTTCGAGAACGCTCGCGGACGTCGAGCGAGCTGGTTCCAGTAACGGAGACTCATCGAGAGCACCCTGGCACTCGTCGCATTACCAAACGGAAGATGGCCAAAGCCAGAGATCCGAGTTTCCCATTGACGCGAACACCGCCCGACTTCCGCCACCGGACAATCCGCGGAACACATACATGCCTGCGCCGCTTCTGCCTCGTAAGCAGTCTTCTCCCACCTTGGACTCCGCAAATGATTCAGAATGGGGCCAGCTGGAGCGTGAGACACCTTCGCAACAGCCAGAAGACGCTTCAAGAGATCGAGCAGAGAGCAACGCGTCGGTTTCATGGCTGGACACGATCGACGAGTCTGGGTCTTCGTCTTCGTCGGTGCACTCTGTGTCCTCGGACAGTGGGCTACACCGAAAGCACATCAGGAACCAGACGGCGGAGACGGATCCTGATTTCGACGCGGCGTTCGACGCGGCCGTGGAGGCAGCATACAACGAAGGTTTGGAGCCGGATCTCGATGAGCCATCTCGACGGCAGACTATTCAGCCTAATGGGCAACGAAACATGAGCTTTGACGAAGACGTATCTCCCAAGGATCTGCGCAACATAGAGCAAGACTTTGATGACGAGGAGGAAGAGCGGATACTGAACGAATTTACGCAAGACTACGGCCACGGGTTTAACTTCGACTTGCAATCGAAGTCAGCCCTTCCCAGGCAATCCGATTCGAGCGGGTATTCTCGAAGCACGTGGCAGAGCTCGCAGGTCTCTGACCGCAATACCGCTGGGTCGTCGCTGTCTACTGTTCCTGAGACCTCGTTGTCAGCACGCTTCTCTGGCAAACCTGCAAGCACGATCTCTTCCACGAACACCGTCCGAGCAGATGCTCCTCCAGGCCCACCGCCTACGAGCGCCCTACCGCAGCCTCCCAGCCCGAACGACAAGCGTGCTTCCACCGTACGCAATAGGCGCTTGTCCGGCCAGAACCCCAAACAGCTTCGAATCGAGACCACTGGCCCGCGGTCGGTTAGCCGAAAGCGGGCATCAACATTCCATCACTCTCCTAGTGCATCTATGACCGATGAAGAGCAACGAAACAGGATCTTCGGAAGTGACGTACTGATTGGTGCTCCATTGGAAGCTTCGACGTCGGATGTGCAGCATGAAAATGTTCTGCACTCACCGCCATACATCGATATCAGGTCTCAGCCTTCGATCGGCAATCTAGCCTCGAGCGCAGCATCACAGGAGCTGGGTGATGATGATGAGAACCCTGGTGAGCTTCGACCCAGTAAGCCGAATCTGTTCCGGAAGAACAAGTCCTCGCTTAGTCTGCGAGATCATCAATTCGGCTTGCCTCTGAGAGATGATTTTGATCAACCAGCCTCCACACCTATGAGTGCAACTTTCGCGACGCTGAGGGCCAAGCAGAGCCTAGAACCTCTCACGTCTCAGCGTAGCAACTTCCCGATGCCTGCCATGCCAGGCATGGATGGCCAACAGGTCAACGGGGCGTACCTGTTTGACACGTCACTGTCAGCCTCACACCCACCCTCCTCGCCTAGAAGCCCTTCAGAAGTGTCACAACCTGCTGGCCTCGAGCCCTGCCCAGAATCTTTCCTTCTCCGTCCTTTCTGGCTAATGCGCGCTATCGGCTCGTCGATCACTCATCCTCGGGGTGGCTTCGTGACGAGCCGCCTGTTCGTACCACGTGATGTGTGGCAGACCCGTGGCGTCAAGCTCAAGTCGATGGACGAGAAGATCGCGAACTGCGACCTGCTCACCGCCGCTCTGGGGCGAATTGCGGGCGTCGACACGTACGATGCAGACGCCGTGATGGAGGAGCTGCAAGGATTCGAAGAGGTCATGGAGCGCGTGCAAGCGACGCTCACTAAGAAGCTCGGCTCTGACGTCGGCGTCCACGGCGCCATGTCCATGTTCAGGGATGCGGGCTCCATGGGCGCCAACGGCAGCTCGAGTGCGGCTCCAAACTCCGACGCCGCCAGCACGACAGACAAGGCCGCGAAGTCCAATTCCGGCAAGTCGTACCTCTCGTCCTGGCGCAAGCTCCGCAACAAGAGTTCCGGCACACCGCTGTCGGGCAACCACTCCGCCAAATCCGGCACGGGCGCTGCTTCGATCATTGATCGATCAGAACTGCAGACCATGGCCTCGGTGCCCATGACGAGCTACATCCCCGTCGAGCGCAGAGGACAGAAGTCCGCGCCGAATCTCAAGAACATGGTGTTCGAAGGCCCACAGAAGGACTACATGGGCAGCCTTGCACGCCTGGTGCAAGGCATCGCCATCCTCGGTAAGTCGGATCACATTTCCTCTCCCCCTTCTCTCTGAGTCACACAGTGCATACCGCTCGCTCTCTCGCTCGCGCTGCCCGTCCAAAACACCCTCAAAAACCCCACCGCCTCGCTTAGGCTCTAGCGCGCGAATCCGTCCAAATGCAGGACGTTGTTGCCGCCGGACCCTGCTCCCCGACTTCTCGCAGAGCCCAAAACAGGCATCATCCTGGTTGCCGGCTTACGCTCGCTTGCACGTCTGCTCGGTCGGAAAAAGAAAGATCGACGTCGACGACGCATCCCGCGAGCGGAGAGAAAGGCAAAAAGAAAAGACCCGCAAAGCCCTCCAGATCAGCGCCGAAACACCCTTCGCTTAAGCACCCTTGCCCTCGCACCTGCCCACCCGACCAACGCTCCAGCGAGGAAAATCCCACCACCCCACCCCACCTCACCCGGCCCGCCACATCACCCAGCACATCATCTCTCCCAGCCCTAAACCCTCGCCTGCGGCCACACCACACAAAACAACCACCAAAACACTCCCCCAACCACTCCTCGCTAACGTCCCTCTGTGTTCCTAGACCAAATCGCCCGCCAAGTCGAAGACCCGGGCCTGAAGCACAGCTCGCAGACGCACGTGGGGCTGGAGCTCAGCATCCGGCACGCGGCGGAGTTCTTCGCGTTTTACGTCTGCCGCTTCGTGCTGGCGGACTTGGGAGTGTTGATGGATAAGTTTGTCAAGAGGGGGACGGAGTGGGCGCTTGCTTGATTTGACATTAGATTTTTTGGGGATGGGGATGGGGAGGGAGGAGGGAGTTTTGGGAGTTTTTGGTTTTTTTTCGGTTTGGTGGTTGGTCTTTGATGGGCTTCGCGATGATATCCCCCCCTTCCGAACGGTTCCGCTCGTTTATACTGCACTGCCTACGCTTGAGGAAGATATCGATATTGCTTTCGGGTTTTGGTTCTTGGGTTCAGTCGTCTTTTTTCGGCATGGGTTTGGGCATGGGACAGGATGGGTTAGATCTAGATCTAGAGGTAGAAGTAGATGAAGAACAAGACAGAATAGAGGAACACCGAGGGTGGGAAAATGAGAAAGCGATGGGCATGGTTATGATTTTCGGTCTGAAGGCGATGTCGTATCGTTTTATTCGATGAAACACCGTTTTTCGATGAGGATACTAAATCAATAAATGGATATCCTGTGCCCTTCTTGTAAGCCGAATTGTTTCCGTGAGTCGTGCATGCATGCGACTTCCTCCCATTCGGCTCGTCTTCCCTCGCCGAATGTTTCTCGTTCGACGGAGCGAGCGAATCGCTGCCTGCGCGATCCCTCGCTGCTGCGTCTCCTCGTACTCGATCGAGGCAGTCGAGCGTATAACACCGCGACGCCGTCGATCGGCTCCGGACCAACCGAGTCGGACTCGACGCCTCGCCAAGAAGCGCGGTTTCCCATTCTACACGCCCGCGCAGCGAGCTTGCAGACTGAGGTCGATGCGGATGCAATTGGAGTTTTGAAGGTTGAGGTCCGAACTGGGTGAGACGACCTGCGTCTCGCCGGGGAGGGTTGGATGGATGGGTGGATGGTTGGTTGGTTTGATGTCGTGGCCGTTAGACTCGGCCAGCGAGTGTGATGTGAGGTGGAGACAGAGGTGGATGCAGAAGCCGTTCAGCGTCTTTAGGCGTCGACCGGCGAGCTGGAGATGGTTGGGTTTGGACGGGTTGGGTATCGAGGGTCGTGGCGGGTCGTGGACGTTTTCGTCGTGACGGGGCGATCCGGGCCCGGGTTGGCGTGATAGTTGAGGTTGGTTCAGGTGCGAGATTAAGAGTTGTGGTAGAGTCATGAAGGGCGGTAGGGTGGAGTGTGTGGGCTCGGACAGTCCTGCGTCTGGAGCCTAGTGTCGGGGTCTGGGAGTGGTGTTAGCTGCTGTCGACTGAGTTGATCGTTCATCGTGCTTACTTTACTACGCTGAATCGATGGGACGATCGTCTCATTCAGCCGGCTTTTTTCGGAGCTGTCATGCTCTTCAGCATGGCTTCTTTGCAGGCCGAATGGCCGCAGACGACCCGTTGCAGGGCTTGAAAGCGTTGGATATCGTTGGAGACGCCTTGGAGGAAAGACTGGTAGACGATATTGGAAGGGTCGTTGGTTTGCTTTGTTTTCGAAGCGGAAGTTGTGGAGCCGTTGTTGGCCAGGTAGATGCAGAAGGTAAGGTCCATGGCCATTGTGGTTTCAAGCAGGGATGGATGTTCGGAGTGGTGTTTGGGATGAAATGAGACGGAGAGTGATTGATGCGATGGTGCGGTGTGGGATGATGTAAGGTGGTGACGATGGAGGTATGGAATGGAAAGTCAAAAGAGGTGCTCAAGGAGTAGGAGTAGGAAGGTCGACGGTTGATCGCCGTTGGAAGTAGGCGGACGAAGGTTTGACCTTATAGGAACGGGCGACCCACCCGGGCGTCGCAGTCGCAGCGAGAAGTCTGCGTGCGCTGCCAGCAATCTCGTCTATAGTCTTCCACATCGGCGTCTCGTCAAAGCGCGCACAGGACTCCACGCCCAACGGCAGGCGCAGCACACGAGTGCCGTCACGCGGCCCCAATCCAGCTGGAGGGTCAGGCCAACCCGCTCCGGATGCTTGGGAAAGCGTGGTTCGCGCGAAGCCCCCGACCAGCCGTGATGGCAGGAAGATGCGGAGGATGGGCCAGCGCCCGGCCGCGCACTCTATTCGTGTCGCGGGCGAGGCTGGGCGCGCATCGTCTTGACTGCGCGGGCGCGCGGGTAGGGCGAATGTCGCATGTCGCAGGCCCTCGTGGCGGATGTCAATCAACGTCAGCGTCGCAGGGCTTCAGGGCAGAGTGAGGTGCGGCAGCGCTGCTGTCTACGCGAAGCACACGCACACGCGACCGACAAGGATGCCGGGCCCTGCCGGCTGGCCGGGATGGCGGGACCGCGAGGGCGGCGAGACTCGCGATCTGGGGAGCAAGCGAGTACTAGGTAGCACGTTAAGGTACTATTATAGATATTACCGCTCGTTTGACGCGCGTGAGGGAAAATTGGCGGCGACGGCACGAGAAGAAGCCTGCGCGCGCTGGCTCGCGAGGGCCATCCATCTGCCATCTGCCGCGAAGCTGCTGCCGCCGCCGGCACCTCGCGCGGGATGTGCAGGCGAGCAGGCGAGCAGGCGAGGGTGCGGTCAGCACCTCATCAGGCCCGCAACAGCTGCCGCAACCGACGACACGCTGGCTGCTGTCTGACTGTCCGTCGCCTTAGCCGCGAAGGCGATCGCTCGCTTCGCCGGCCGTGAGCTCACACGCGCGGCCCTTGGATGGTCGCCTACAGAGTGTGGGCCGCACGCACGCGGTGTGCGAGTGTCCTCTAGACTTTAGTCCAGCAGTAACGGTCATTGCCGAGCGCTCCAATGGGGGACCTCCTGCGGGCATGGACAGGGCACTCTGGCCGGCGACGGCGACGATGCGACGTCGTGATGGAGGGTTCGGTAGCGAGGCAGGGCCAGGGCTGCTGCGACTCCACCGCAGGGACGATCGCCGACGGGTGTGGCGGTGGTTGTTGTGGCATGGCGGAGGGCAGCCAAGGGCCTTACCTTGAGGTTGTAGCTTGCTCTCGTTCTCGAAGCCTTCCACCCGCCGGCTGGCGCAGCCGGGCGAGGGCGAGGGCTCGCTGCGAGGCATCGCCCAATATAAATCGATGAAACAGGCTCGAGATCTGAGACGGCGGGCCTGCGGTCCTGCTTGATTTACCGCTCCGCAAAGGGCGCGCAGACGGGCATGATTGCTGAAGTCTACAATAGACGAGGCGCATGCGCGGTGAAACAGGTCGCTTAGAGACGCAGGCGACCGCGATCTGCAGCCATGCGGCAGCGATGGAGCCTTGGAGCGCGCACCAGCAGGCTCGACGCAGCGCGCTGCACGTCAGGACAGGGCACGCGCGTGGGCGTAGAGCAGGTACATGCAGCACACGGGCCTTGGCATGGGCGTGCAGTATGTACATGGTAGTGGCACTGTTAGGTAGTGTCGTAGTGCCTGGGTGGTAATAACTCAAACACGGGCAGCAGAGCTCCCGCGCATGGGCATACCGCGGGGCAGGCAAACACGAGTCGCGAGCATGGGTGTGTGCTATGCTGCTATGCACGCTGCAAGGCGCGGCCCAGACCCATCGCCCGCCAAAGCGCATGTTCCGAGACGGCCACGGCTGCGCGATCACCACCGCCCAAGGTACGTGGGCTTCGCAAGGCCAGCGTAACTCGCCAGCGACACTCTCTCACCCACCTCAACACGCCGAGCACGCTCTCACTACCACGACTACCTCTGAACTAATGGAGTCTCGCGGCTCGCTTGCGTGCCGAGGGTGCCAGCGTGTGGAGACAGGCCCGCGGTGTCCGCCAGCCAGTCGCCGCCGCCCATCACCTCGTGTTGTCTCGTTTGCGCCTAGCGGAGGCTTGGTCCTCTCTTCGGACTCTGCACATCCGAAGCATCGTCGCCGTCTCGTGCGTCAACGGCCGCGCTGCAACGCTCGAGACAGCTCTCCGGGGCATCCGTGGGCGGCTCGCGCCTTTGTTGTTCGCTCAATGTCTTCTGACATATCTACTGTACCGCCTGCCGCAGCAGCCTCAGGAAACGCGCAGTGCAGGCGACGACGTGAGGCCGCCGACCGCCGCGCTGCTGCAGCACACCCAGCGCGCGTCTCGGCGGCCGAGAGCAGCAGCCCTCTTCGGCAATCTCATGACGGTGATCAGCATAGCCTTTACAGTGGGGACGCGCCCGCTGCCAACCGATCCTTAGGCCATCGCCATCAATAAGCAACTGAATCCTTCCAACCTTGCGTTGATTTTTCTTCGCTCCCATGTAACCGCACGTCTGGCCTGGTCAATGGCGGCAGTGTGACCACTTCTCAGACCTCTCGAGCGCGCAACTCGACCACTGCCTCCCATCCGAGTCACACGGCCATTCCGTATCGACCGTCGCAGGAAGTCGCGAACGCCAGGGACTTACTGGATTCGGTATCCACCCCGGGCTGCTGAACGACGCCCTCACGGCCCTGTCCGGCGCCATCCTTTTTACCCTGTCAGCACACAAGCGGTCGATCATCTGAAGACGACTTCCCTGACCTGCAGACAGCGGCAAGTGCCGTATTTCGCTTCAATTGAAAGACGACGCACCGAGGTCCGAAACAGGCCTTCACATTACCAACTCGGGCTGGGCTCCAGAACTCGCTTGACAATCGTACAAGCGACACGCCAAGTTGGGCATTCTTCGATAAACTGGGATCGGCTCCGCTGCTTCGCAAACGATATCTCCCAGGCGAGAACATCCACGCGAACATGGTCTCCTACCTGATCCTGGCCATCGTAGGCCTCGCGTTCGCCTACGTGGCCAACACCGTCCGATGCTTTGCCGTCAACCTCGCCGCGGCGAAGAAGTCAGGGCTTCCCTACGTTTGCATGCCGGTCTACACGTTCAATCGATTCTGGCTGAGCACGCACTTGATATGGCTGCCCTTGTGCAAGAAGATCCTGCCGGCCTCCTGGCTGACGTGGACAGAGTATGTGCCGCCTCTGGTGTTGTCCCTTTCTTAAGTAAGCTGCATAGAAGCTAACGTCAGCTTGCAGCTTCGCCATCCCGGACTGGGGATGGACGCAAAAGCACGGTATCTACGAGAAGCTGGGGTGTGACATGTTCATCGTCGTCTCTCCGGGCAAGAACCTATTGGCAGTAGCAGACGCGGATGCCGTCAATCAAATCACCACTCGTCGTACTGACTTCCCCAAGCCCATCGATCTTTATGGATCGTTGGATGTCTTCGGCAAGAACGTTGTCTCCACCGAGGGCGCGATATGGCGTCACCACCGCAAGATCACCAGCCCGCCATTCACCGAGCGCAACAATCGCGTCGTCTGGGAGGAGTCTCTCCGTCAGGCGAAGTCGATGATGGCTGGATGGATGAAGCCTGACGATGAAGTCAGCAAGCCTCTGCACGATGTATCCGACCAGATGATGCGTCTCAGTCTGCATGTCATCTCTCTTGCCGGCTTCGGTGTTCGTCTCACTTGGCCTCACGAGGATGAGGGTCCTCAGAAACCTCCACCCGGTCACTCCCTCACGTTCAAGGATGCACTCACCCTGCTCCTCGATAATCTGCTTGTCGTTCTCGTGTTCCCCAAATGGATGATGAAGTGGGCTCCGAACAAGACCCTCAACGAAACCTACGAAGCCTACACCGAATGGTACAAGTACATGCGCGAGATGTACAATAAGAAGCTCGACGATGTCACCAGCGGCCGCGCAGGCGACGGCATGGACCTCATGGGCGCCCTGGTCCGCGGCGCCGGCTACTCCGCCGACTCCCCCCCAGACACCCCAACCATGAACGAGAAAAAGCCCGGCAACCCCAACCCTTCCAAGCCCATCCTGACCGAAGACGAAATCCTCGGCAACGCCTTCGTCTTCATCCTCGCCGGCCACGAAACCGCCGCCAACACAATCCACTTCGCCAGCGTCTTCCTCGCCATGCACCCGTCCTCCCAGCGCCGCCTGCAGCAAGACCTCGACGCCATCCTCGGCGACCGCCCGAGCTCCGAGTGGGACTACGACGACGACGTCCCCAAGCTCTTCGGCAGCATGTGCGGCGCCGTCATGAACGAGGAGCTCCGCGTCCTGCCCCCCGTCGTTGGCATCCCCAAGACCACCGCCCAGGGCGTCCCGCAGGGCCTCTCCGCCGCGGGCCGCCACTACTCCGTCCCCGCCGGCTGCTTCGTCAGCCTCAGCACCGCCGGCCTGCACCGCAACCCCAAGTACTGGCCGCACACGGACCTCGAGGACCTGAACAATTTCCGCCCGGAGCGCTGGCTGCTCGACGACGAGGCGCAGCAGTCCGCCTCCTCCGACTCTCAAGCCCAAGAGCAAGGACCCGACAAGGAGGGCCCGGACACGCGCCCCGACACGGCCTCCACGCTCTTCCGCCCCCTCAAGGGCTCCTACGTCCCGTTCTCCGACGGCTACCGCAGCTGCCTCGGCCGGCGCTTCGGGCAGGTCGAGATCCTGGCCGTGCTGGCGACGATCTTCAAGACCTGGAGCGTCGAGCTCGATGTCAGCATGTTTCTGCGCGAGGGCGAGAGCGAGGAGACGCTAGGCGCGGAGCGCAAGAGGGAGGTCTGGCGCTTGGCGGACGAGAGGGCTAGGGAGCTGATGAGGACGGGCATGGGGACTATTGTCACGATTCAGTTGAGGGGGGAGAAGGTGCCGTTGAGGTTTGTGCGGAGGGGCGGGGAGAGGTTTGGGGCGGGGGTTGTGGGGAAGTGAACTTGTGGGGTTAGGGAGAGGGCGAGGTGTGATGGAGGGTTGATATTATGATTTCCTTCTTCTTGCCAAGGGGATTGGGACGGGCGGCGGGATCCTTGGGGTTCTGTGCCCTTGGCTTGTGGGAGGTTGTGTGATACTTTCTTTTTTTTTCTATGCACCGTAGATTGTATGTTAGATATATATCACGGCCGACGACAACGACGACGACGACCGATCGATCTGCGACGATTCGGCGGCCAGCTGCCGCTTAGACCGGCACACGGGCTTCGATTGAAAGCCTCCCGAGCAAGAGACGCGACATACATAGACCAGAGACGAATGCTCCTGACATGAACATCAAATCTCATCCCTCCTGCCTAATACACGGACGCCAGAGTACCTATCTCATTTCTCTTCCGAGGTGAAGTAAGGATGCTTCAAGGCCTGATCGGAATCAAAATCAGCACACTTCGCTCTCGAGTCTTTTTTCAAAGCGTCCACTAAGACATACCTCTTCCGCCCTGAGCCTCCGCCCACTCTCAAAAACCACCAACTTGCTAACCAAACCCCTCGCCTCGGCCGTCGCGCCGGGCAGAATTTCCGCCCACGCCTTGCCCGCGTACCGCGTGAAGCGCATCTTGCCCCAGTCGGGGAGGGTGGGAGCTTCCTGTTCGACCACCACAATAATCAGCTTCCGCACCCCCAAAACAAAAGAAAGAACACGGCCAAAAAACTCACCGGCCAAACCCCCTCGTCCGGCGTCCCCAGCACCTCAAACATACTCTTGATCAGCGCCAGCTCGCTGCCCAGATCCCCGGAGTCGAACAGCGTCCTCCCCCCCGCTCCTCCTCCCTTCAGTCCCCCGGAAGCGTACCCCACGACCTCGGCAGCCACGCACCCCGCCGCCCACAAATCCACCTCGCCCCCGTACCCCGCGCGCCCGAACAGAAGCTCCGGAGGGCGGTAGCTCGTCGTCCCGACTTCCAAATGCTTCGCTTCGGCCGGCTCGCTGCCCGGATCGCTGGCGCTCCAGGCGGTGCCGAAGTCGGAGAGGTAGGCTGGGCCGCTGGGGGTGGCGAGCAGGATGTTGGAGGGCTTGACGTCGCGGTGGATTATTCCTTGCGAATGGAGGTGGGCGAGGGCTGTGAAGAGGGCGTGGAGGACTGGGCGAGCGGAGGCGTGGGGCAGCCTGTGGGTGGCGAGGAGGGTGGAGAGGGGGTGGGGGAGGAAGGGGAGGGCGAGGATGAGGTTGGTGCTCGGGCCGGATTGCTGGGTGAAGGTGGAGAGGAGGGGGATGATGTTGGGGGCTTTGCTGGAGGTTAGGGCGGTTAGGAGGCGGGCTTCGCGGTGGGAGTCGTGCGGGGCGGGGAGCGTGGAGGGCGTGGTGATTTTGAGGGCGACGAGGGTGTTGGTTTTGGGGTCGAGGGCGCGGTGGATGCTGGAGAAGAGGCCGTCTTGGTGGTGGGTTGCGTTGGTGTAGGGGCCGATGCGGGCGCCGTCGGTGGGGAGGTTGAGGGTGTTTCGTTCGGGGGTGGAGTGGTCTGAGGTTGCGGGTGGGGGTGTTGCTGCTGCTAGGAGGGTTCCGATCGATTTCGCGCAGAGTTCGTGGTATTCGGTCTTGGGGGGTTCGTCAATAGGATATGTTGGGAGATCGGATGGTGTTGGCTTACCAGAGTCATAGCAAGCTTTCGTGCGTTTGCTTCTTCGGACTTGGCATGTTTGGTGGCATCGGTCGGCGGGCAATCAGGGTGGGCTTTTTTGTATGCTTCCGTGCTATGTATTATTAGTTTCGTGTGTCTGCATTTTGATATCGATTTCGGACACTCACTTGCATTTTCGAAGTGACAGATAATCGATCAGAGAATGTAAGTGATTTCTGCCAATTGTCTTGAGCAGCCATTTTGACCGGTGGCTCAATATGATAAATCAAGAATCAAAGAATAATGTTTTGCTTGGGTCAACGAGGTGAAGTGTCGTATCACCTACGAGACGTGGTGGTGTGAGATTGCAGCCTGAGGCATCCAACTGATGACGAGGTCGCGACTGCCTCGCGACTCCAGAGGCAGCTGTTGAAGCTCCATCAGCGTACTGCATCCAACAACACCACCTCCAAACGCATCCTCCCCGCCGTATCAACGCCATCCATATACATCCTCCTCACTCCACGCCACTCCGAATCTCTCGCCCGATCAACACCTACACCCAGCAAGATGGATGCGCTCGTAGCGCAGCACTCCCGCTCTCAGCACGCCGCTGAGGGCTACTCGGAAGATGAGATGCAGCAACAGATGTCCGCCGACCTCGCACAGCCTCTGTCACTACAGTTCGCGCTTCCTCCCACCGCCTCGCCCTCACAATGGCTGCGCGCCATGACCGACGACCACTCCAACCCGCAGTGTCCCATCAAGATCGCCCACGGAACAACCACCCTGGCCTTCCGCCACAAGGGCGGCATCGTCGTCGCCACGGATTCGAGAGCCACAGCCGGAGACTGGATCGCCAGTCAGACGGTCAAGAAGGTCATCGAGATCAACAGCTGTCTGCTCGGCACCATGGCCGGTGGTGCAGCCGTACGTTCATCACACCCACTCACCACTTCCCTCCACTAGCCGTCACACTAACACCTCCCCCAGGACTGCCAATACTGGCTCGCTTACCTCGGCATGCAATGCCGCCTGCACGAGCTCCGGCACAAGCGCCGCATCTCCGTCGCCGCCGCGTCCAAAATCCTTGCCAACCTCGTCTACAGCTACAAAGGCATGGGCCTGTCCATGGGAACCATGTGCGCCGGCGTCACGCCCTCCGAGGGTCCCGCGCTCTACTACATCGACAGCGACGGCACGCGGCTGGCGGGCAATCTGTTCTGCGTGGGATCCGGGCAGACGTTCGCGTACGGCGTGCTCGACGCCGAGTACCACTACGACATGGAGGACGCAGAGGCGCTGGAGCTGGGCAAGCGCAGCATTCTCGCGGCCACGCACAGGGATGCCTTCTCCGGTGGTTACATCAATCTGTACCATGTGAAGGAGGACGGATGGGTGAAGCATGGATTCATGGATACCAACCCCATTTTCTGGGAGACGAAGTTGAAGAAGGGCGAGTTCAGCAATGTTACGTCCAAGATGGATGAGTAAGGATATGTGAGAGGTGGATAAGGACGAATGGAGGTGCGCGGGCACAGTTGTGAGTCCGCGAGATGTAATTCTAGAGGCTCGTGTTATCATAAACTAGCTCATGAGGTCGGGCTGTCAGACAGTCCGCAATTGCATACATTCCAACAGATAATTGTCCCAGCCGCGCCAGCAACTCTCGCCCGCTACGGCTCCGTCATCTCCATTGACAACTTTCTCACAAATGCAAAGCCAAAGCAGCCGCCGTGCCAAATCTGGTCCGAGACGCTCTGGGTTCACTTCGGGCTCAGATGGGATCAAATGAACAGAAGTGGTGAAAGTAATAGTAGCGGCGTCCCTCGACCAAACAATGCACCTCGCCCAATCAACGCCTTACTGCGCCAACCAACCATCGTCGATCTCCGACTTCGTCAATCTGATTTCCCCTGGTCTCCTTATCCAACAGCGAGTTACGGATTTGGACGCGATCCATGGAATCCTACCATTTGCGAGGAAACAAGACAAAGTAGTGAAGCTTGCATTTGGAACACCTCACTCGCCCTTCTACGTACTCCAAAAGCCCGCATGGTAACAGTAAGAAAGCTCAGAGACCGGTTCGAAGAAGCCACTGCGTACTTGTCACGCCTCGCCATGTGCAAGCCAAATCAACGCGACAGATGACAGGAGACGATCGAACAAAACAATCTCAAAAATTGGGTGGCTAGGTAGGCATCACACCTTATTCAACGCCCTTGGCAAAAAAAAAAAAAATAGCCCACCAACCCAACCCAACAAAAGCCGCCAAACTCCCCTCGCTGCCGAAGACATAAAGCGTCCGCCCAGAAGTCCATACCTTAGACACGAGAAATCAACAAGAGAAAACGAGCCCAACCCGAGACTTGGGACATCGCCCGCCTCTCGCGCGTGGAAACCAAAGAAGCCCAAAAACAATAATAATAAGAGGCAAGCGGAAACAGAAATTCGCAAGAGAGAAAAGAACAAAAAGCCGATTTGTAGAAGATGAGTATCGCTCCTCAGTCCAGGGGTCCGGCTTTCCCTCTCTCCCCCTTTCAACCTCGTCTTCCGCCTCGTCAAACGAGCCAAGCCAAGCCTCCTCGACGGTGGATGTCGCTCTTCTCAGCCATCTGCGCCGACACTGTGTAGACGGGATGGGATCTTCCACGCCCGTCGGCGGGCTGAGCTCCTCGTTCGAAGAGAACCTTTACCCCTCCATCTTTCCTCTTTCTCAACCAACCGACAAACCCGCGTTGAGAACAAAACAAACCAAGACAAATCAGAGAAAGAAAAAAGAATAGACCTCCTCGGCGTCCCATATGTACACATTATATACAAATCGCCCGCAAAACGCCTCGCGCGGATCTCGCTCGCTCGCTCAGATCGCTTCCGCCGACTCCAACTCCTACTCCAACTCCCATCCATCTTTCCTCCCTCCCCTTTTAAATGAATAAACCTCCCCTCCCAGTTCCACGGCCGTTAAGAATGGCAAGGTAAGGTGAGGTATTTGATCAAAAACTCTCAAAAAAACGTCTCTTCTTTCACATTCCCGTCCCCAATCCTTCTCCTCCTGACCAAAGCTCAGCTCACCGCGGCCTCCCCATGCCCCCCTGGTGCATCCCCCCATGCTGCTGCTGCTGGCCCATGTGCCCCGGCGGCGCGCCGTAAAGCTGCTGCCTCTTCGCGTCGCCCATATCCGGCTGCCCGCCCGAGATGTCCGAGATGCCCCTCCTGTGCTGCTGGTGCTGGTGCTGCTGCGGTTGCGGGGGTCTCGGCCCTAAACCCCCCGGCGGCAAACCGGCGTACATGGGCGCCTGGACCGGCGGCGGCGGCATGCCGGCCGCGCCCTGCTGGGGCCCGAGGGCGTAGGGCGCGGGGCCTCCTTGCAGGTAGGGGTCTTCGGGGTGCGGGGCGGTGGCGCTGACGGGGGAGACGCCGAGGGGTCCCGGGCCGGGGGAGTTCCAGTTGCTGACGGTTGCGGGGGAGGTGGCGGGGGAGTCGTCGGAGCGGTAGGAGCGCTTTGCGGGGGCGGGGGCGACGGCGGCGGAGGGGTTCGGGTGGGGAGGGTTCATTTCGAGGGAGGGGGGCTGGGGGTGTTTTTTGAGGTGGCCCAGGTGCTTTTCGAGCATGCTGAGGAGGCCCTCTTTTGTGAAGGGTTTGGGGAGGACGTCGTTCATTCCTGGGAGGGATGGGGTTAGTGGGAGGGAGAGGAAGGGATTGGAGGACTTTCAAGGGCTTACCGTGCTGGAAGTACATCGCGATGTCGTCGCTGCGGATGTTCGATGTCATGGCGATGATGGGGGTGTGGTCGAATTGGCGGATGAGGTGGGTGGCGGAGACGCCGTCCAGATTGGGCATGATGATGTCCATGAGCACGAGGTCGTATTTCGAGCCGGCGTTGAGTTTGTTGACCGCCTCTAGACCATCCAGGGCGCTGTCGACGTGGCATTGGAATGCGTACAAGAACTTCCCACCGATGCGCCTGCACGTCTGGTCGTCTTCCACGAGGAGAATTTGCGGCTGGCGGCTCCAGCCTGGATCTACGGCGGAGCTCTTCTTACGTCCCTCCGTCTGTTGCAGGCTGGGTTCTGATGCTTTCGGAGGTTCGACGTATGGGATGTTGTGGATGTGGCCGCTGTACATAGGGTCGATGCCCTGGTTGTTTCCGATCGGATAGACCATATTATCGAGGTCACCATATGAAACGGAAGTTGAGGAAGTCGCAGAGTGCGGCGCAGCGCCTCTGCTAGATGAGCGAGTGCCATTGATGGGAGGTGGTGTTGTGAAGGAAGCGTTCATGCGCATGTGTTGCTCGTTGAGCTGTTCCAGCTTGTTGCTGTTCAGCATGTGGTCGGCATTGACTTCGCTCAGCAGCTTAGAAGCGTGCTGCAAAGGCGACGCGGGTACGTCTTCCTCTGTGGGAGGCAGGCGTCTCTCGGCGGGCTCTTCTGGGGCGACGCCATTGATTGCGCCGTTGGTGTGTGAGCCAAACGGAATGTTGACCCGACTTTCTCTTCGTCGCTGGGCGTCGACTGAAGTCAGGAAGTTCATGACATAACCCATGACATGCTCGTGGTTGACGACAGTCTTCTGCACGCCGATCAATTCTTGCAAGAGCATGGAATGGTGCATGCTGAGCTCGTTATATCTCTCCTGCAACTGCTGGAGCTGCTGTTGGGTGGCGACAAGTTGGCTGTTGAAAAGATCCATCTGCTGAGTGGGCACAATGTCTTCCGGCATAACATTGGGCTTCCTGGGAGCCGGTGCCTTTCGTCTGATGTTATCGAGGGCATCCTTGTTGTTCATCTTGAAGTCGGGGTGTTTGAATTCCCAGGCCTGAAAGTGTTAGCTACGCGTCGCACTCGCACATATTTTCAAGCCCAACTCATACCCCAATGCCGTACGGCGAAGCACCACCTTCCTCGTTATTGTGCCTGACTTTGTGAAAGTCGTACTTGTTAAGCTGACGCACGAAACTGGCGAAGTTGCTGTGCTTGAAGTGTTTCGGGAGGATGTGTTTGGTGAATTTCTCGTTCTGCGCGTGAGAGACATCAGCCATTGCGCTCTGCCAGGCATTGAATCGCTCGCGCTCGTGTCCTTACCTCCAGCACGACGAAGCTGTCGCCCTCGTTCCCCCAGCGCACCACGCTCTCGTCCTGCGGGTTCTCCAACATCCTGTGAAAACGATTGTGAGCAAGCGCATTGGCGCGCAATTGCGGTCGAGTGCTTACTTGTAGAGTTTGCGCACCTGTTTATGCGGTCAGTGGGCAGGATACTACGCGTGGATCGGGGCGCACTCACGAAGTCGCTGGAACTATTGGCCGACTGGCCGGCGTTTCCGTCCATGGTTGCAGATGTCGCGCGGCGCACGCCTCGGCAGTCTTCACTCGGGCTCTGGTGTTGCGCGCGACTCGAGTCGGGCAGGGTGTGTCGGCGGACAAAAGCGCAGTCAGGACGCTATGTCATGTGCGCCCGGCCGTGTGTAGGCGCGCCGGCGGGCTGGCGTGGGCGGCGTGGGCAGCGTGGGTTGGCGAGGGACGGGAAGGGTGTGCGACTGCCAGACTGCGTGGTGCAGGAGTCGGCGATACGGCAGGTGGACAGAAGGCGGATCGAATGGGCGCACGGCGGCGGGTGAAGATGGAGTTGAGACACGGCCTTGGGCCAGGTTCAAGGCAGGGCAGCGCAGCGCAGGACGGCGAGAATGGGAGTCGGCCGGGGGTGACAGCGATGAGCTGGTGGCTTGCGAAGCTACCGTGGCGGTGGAATGAACCCGGACTTTCCGCGCGCGCAACTCGGCAGCAGGGGGGCGTGGGAGCAGCGACGGGCGGCAGATGGTATGGCGGGGGTGTGTGGCGAGGGAGATGGAGACAGAGATGGAGACGGAGATGGAGCAGCAGATGCGAGACAAGTGGGAGGAGGAACAACAACGTGGTGGGGCGGCGGCGACAGAACTCCTCGCCCTCGTGCGGCTGGGCTGCTGGTGCTGGCACTCGGTGGAGGAAGGTGAAAGCAACGCAGGACGCACGGCAGCGGGCAGCCTGTCAGCCTGGCAGCCTGGCAGCCTTGGACAGCCGGGGCAGGGCAGGGCAGAGAGGAGAGGGAGCCACAGCGCGCAGGGCGGCAGACCAACCGAGCGACGGCAGCGCTGGAGCGGGCGCCCATCCAGCGTCGGGGGTGGCACTGGTGGGTGGAAGATGCCGGCGGCTCGTGGCGTGCCATGGTGGATGCCGCCATGGTGGATGCGCCCATGCCGCCGCGCTGCCCTGCGCCCACGACCAGCTGCCACCGGCCAGCAGCAGCCAGCAGCAGCCAGCAGCAGCCAGCAGCAGAGCCAGGAGCCACCAAGCCACGCCCGGCACCGCGCTGCCCTCGACGCCTCTGTCCTCACTTCTCAGTAGTCTACCTTAATTACCCTCGAACGAGCCTGATCGCCCCGCCGCTTCTGCATGCCCTCGTCCGCGCCCTCGCCCGCGCTGCCTTCTCGCTGCAACCCAATCCGCCCCTCTCAAACTCTGCCCGCCGCACCCTGCCCGTCCTTCGTCCCGAATCGGCCTGCCCGCGCGCAATCCTGCCGCCGACCGCAACCCCATCGGCCTGGCGCTCGCTTGCTCGACGCCCGGATCGACCACGGCCATCTACCTTATCTTGAAGCATGATTCCAGCGCGCCGCGCAGGCGGCGCCTCGCCGTCGATCGCTGCATTACCCTGATCCAGCCTCAGCTTCCCCTCCCCTCTTCACGCCGCTCGCCATGTCGCAATATCTCTCCGACTGCAGGTACCCTCGGCGCGCCGTCGCTGCGATGCTCCCAGCGCCGCCGCGCTCCCAGCCGTCTGCGCAGCCCGTCGCCCGTCGCCCGCGCCCACGCCGCCGACCTCTCGGGAGCGGTGCCTAGCGAGCATGGCTGAATCAGCCTTTCCCCATCGCCCTCCTCACCACGAGACGGCCGCCGCCACATCCAGACCCGGCACGCCGCAGCGGAGCGCCATCCGCCAGCGATCACCTCCGCCAAGCCGCCACGCCCACCCCACGCGAGCCAATGGCTGCTGACGTCGGCGCATCCCAGCGCGCGCTAGCACCAAAGCGTGACGAGCCCTCACCTGTCTATACCGACTATGCCACTTTCACCCACCTGTCTCCCACCTCACCTCCCCGAACCCCCGTCCCCATCCTCCGCATCCGCACCCGCAGAGCGAAAGCAAAAAAAAACATGTTCGCCACCCGCCGTTTCGCCTCGGCCGCCCCGCGCGCCATTGGCGCCGCCCGCTCCTTCCAGTCGTCGGCGCGCTTCAACGTCGCCGTGGGCGACTCCATCCCCAGCGTCGACCTGGTCGAGTCCTCGCCCGGCAACAAGGTCGACCTCGCCAAGGAGCTCAAGACCGGCAAGGGTGTCGTCGTCGGTGTGCCGGCCGCCTTCAGTATGCTTATGCTTTCCCCGCCCACCCACGGTACGAGTGATTCGTCGTACCTGCGGCTGACACGCATCCTCCCCGACCCAAAGGCCCGGCGTGTTCCAGCTCCCACGTGCCCGGTTATGTCAACCACCCGGCGCTGAAGAACGCCGGCAAGGTGTTTGTCGTTTCCGTCAACGACCCTTTCGTGTAAGTCGTATTGCTCGTAACGCTGTTCGCACTTCCCACCTTCCCGAATAGTCACCACGCAAACAACCCCCTCCCCTCCCCATACCACCCTTCTAACAAAACCTCCCACCAGCATGGGCGCCTGGGCCACCGCCCTCGACCCCACCGGCAGCAGCGGCATCCGCTTCCTCGCCGACCCGCACGGCGCCCTGACCTCCGCCCTCGACCTGTCCTTCGACAGCGCCGCCATCTTCGGCAACGCCCGCAGCAAGCGCTACGCCCTCGTGGTCGAGGACGGCAAGGTCGTCCAGGCCCACGTCGAGCCCGACAACACTGGATTGAACGGTGAGTTCCGTCCTCATGTTTCCCTTTTTGCCTTTTCCTGCCTTGGCGGCAGTGGAAGGATTCGAAGTCTCTGGGACCTGGGTTTGCTTCCGTTGGCCACGTGCGCTGACGCGGGTTTGCGTTTGTTTAGTGAGCGCCGCTGAGAAGGTGCTGGGTTAAGGCTTGAGCTTGTCGAGCGTGGTTTTGTCTTATCGCAAGTTGGACGTGAGGGGATCTAGACTTCGAGAGAAAGTCTTGGGGAAATGAAGAGTGAGAGTTGGACATGGCTTGACTTGTCCGTTTGTACAACAAAACGAATGTACTTCTGCATCATCAAAACCGCAACCGCGACTTCCCAACGCCAAATCCCAAACCCCCCAAGACCCATATCCCCAAGGGGGAGCTCACCTGTCCCAAACCCTCTCGAGCAGACTTCCCTGGCAAGCCAAACAGGCCGCAGGAATCCCATGCATCCAGATACAGCACCCCTCCAACCCACCTCCCTTCGCGGCCCTCCGAAATCGAAACCTTCAGGACCAACCCCGCCCCGCACCGCCCCGCCCAGCACGTGCGACTAGTGCTAAGTAGGCACTGACTACTAACTCTCCAACGGGCGGAGAATACTCCCACTCCCACTCCCCACCCACATCCCTGCACATCTGTCCCGTGTTTTCCTTCCGCGTCACGTGCGGGAGAGCACAAGGGCTTGCTTTGTGGACTAGCCTGTTAGAATTGGGGACTACGAGCTTGGCGATGAGCAGTCGATGAGCAGTCGATGCGCTGCGGAGTGGGAAGGTCTGAGCGAGTCGGTCTGGCGGGATGGCTGGCGGAATTTTCGAAGTGACTGAACGCATAGGGCATTGTTCGAGTTCGAGCGGGGCCTTGGGCTGTCGTTTTGTCGTCGATTGATCGATGGGGACAGTGAGCAAGCAAGGGAAGGGGTTCGACGATGACGAGGACGGTGACGGTGACGGTGGTAGTAGGCTCCTTCCTATACACGAGTGTATCTACATAGCGAAGCTCAAAAGAAAAAGAAAAAAAAAAGCAATCCCTCATCTTCCATCACAAAATAAACAAGCAAACCATACCATAGAGACAAGTCAACGAAAAAAACATCGAGGGTATCACAACAACCGCTCCCCACCATATCCCACGTCACCTCACCTCACTTCCCAACATAACTCCCCCCCACAACCCTCCTGCTCCCCCCACAAACCCTCCACCCACCCCCAACCTCCTCGTCAGCGAACGGATCCGCCTCGCCGCCACTCTCCCCCCTAACACTAACCCCCACCGCAACACCCCCACCGCCCAACTCCCACCTAGCCTCCACAGCCCCGCCCCTCGCCTCGCCCTCCGTCGCAAACCGCGCGAGCAGCTTCGCCGGCGCCGCGCCGGGCATCAGAACAACATCGCCCAGCGGCCAGAAAATCAAGCTCCGGTCGCGCGAAAAGGTCCCCACGGGTTTGGAGAGGCAAGACGAAGCTTTGGCGCCGTCGAGCGAGAGGGCGAGGACGACGTTCGAGAGGGCCAGGGGCTCGGTGGTCTGGTAAGCCGGGTTCAGGCTGTAGGAGAGGATGATGGAGGTCTGGGCTGGTTCGATCTTGGTCGCGAGGGAGAGGAGCAGCGGCGCGGCGGAGGCGCCGGCGGGGGCTTGATATTTGAAGGCGACTTGGGGCTTGGCGAGGATGCTGGCGAGGGAGACGGCGTACTCGCCTTCCTTTTCTGGGACGGGGGAGATGAAGGCCGGGTTGGGGGCGACTTTTTCGAGGCGGGAGAAGTTGTCGAGGCGGAGCGTGTCGGTGCCGAACGGGGTGGAGAAGTCGGGCGGGTTGTAGGCGAGGGCGATTTCGCCGATGAGGGAGGAGGAGGTGAGGGCGCCGTTTTCGAAGCGCGCGTTGACTGTTTCGATGATGGAGGTGTTGAGGCCGGGGTCGGTGAGGTCCGGGTGGCGGTGGGCGCCTTGGCTGCCGGTGCTGGTTAGGGAGCGGCCGGAGCGGATGGATTGGGTGTCGCCGGCGAGGTCGGCGCCCAGGCCGGGTTGGCGGGATGCTGGGCGGAAGGGAGAGCTGTTGTCTGCTGGGGAGAAGGGGGAGAAGGTGGAAGTCGCAAGCCCTCCTGCAGGGGAGAACCCGCCTGGCGAAGAGGGAGACGCGACGGGGGGTGAGGCAATGTTGGTCTGCACGGGCTCTCGTGAAGTGGTCTCGGGAACCGGAGCTACTGGAGCAGGTGCGATCTCTGCCGCTTCAGTCTCAGGAATCTGCTGCTCTACGGGCGGCGGGATGTAGCTGTTGCGCATCTCACGGCGACCACGGACGGTGCCGAGTCTCTGAGGTGGCGCTTGCTATTGGGCAGTCAGTACAATAATCACATCTCCTTCAATCCGTAGCACTTACCATTTGAAGCTTGTTTGCCATGCTGGCCATGGCAGCTTGCGCATCGGCGCCTTGTTCATCTTGGATCGGCGCATTGCGAATGTTGACGTTGAACTGCGGAGGCACGTTCTCGCCAGACTCTGCAGCATCCTGCTGTGCCTGCGTGATCGGGTCCACATCCCTCGCAGGAACAGAGTAGCCCTCGCTGTCTTTCTCCGGCTCGGCGATGACAGGCGCCGCCGCCGGTTGCGGCTGAGTGGCTTGAGGAGGCTGCAAGTCTGCGAGGTCACCTTGGTGGCTGCCGTTGGGGATATTCGAAGCAATGGCCGCGGCGCCGCCGGCACCTGCGACTGCGCCTAGACCGGTGGCTGCAGCCACACCGTTTACGCCAGAACCGTGGCTCTCCTGTGGTGGCGGCGACGGGCTACGAGGTTCGTGACTCGGGCGGCTCGACGACGACTCCAAGATCTCGCTACCCGCTCGCAATGGTGAGTGCGGCCTTTGCTGTTCGCCAGGTGGGGCGAGATTGGGGGTATCTTTCGAACCACCCAGCCTTCCTTTGAACGAGTTGAACGGCGATGCTTTAGGCCTTCTTTCAGGCGACTCCGACATGGATGCCAATTGCTGGGGATGCTTGCTTTCCCTGTTTCGTCGTCCCATAACAGTGCCGAGTCTCTTGAGACCCTTGAGCGGGCCCTTCTCCTTCTTCTCGGGTAAAGGCGCAGGCGCCTGGCCGTTCTCCTCGCTCGCATGCGAGACAGAACGACCCAGTGACGAGCCCGCAGTGCCTGTCCGAGATGGCGTGCCCATTGCAGGTCCAGACGAAGCGTGTGTAGGCGGCCTGTTTTCCACGGCCTGCAGGGCGAACGTCTTGATCTCATCCGCGGTCTCCACGTTGAGCAGGATGTTGAGAACCTGCTCTGCCGAGACGCGGTGCTTCTCCACCTGATCGACCTCGTGTGTCTGGAACTGCGTGAGGACATCCCTCAGGTGATTCCACCGCGACTCGTCTGCGGCCTGCAGGCTCTCGAACACGTACGGTGCCTGGGATTCCCACTGCGCCTGTGTTGTCTCCAGGTCCGAGGTCGCGCCTGCGACTTTGCTGGTGTCGCCTTTGCTGTGAAGCTTGTCTACCTTTTGCCTCGCGCGATCGACGTCGCGCGCGATGTGTCCCAGGTTCCCCTGCATGTTTGCCATGGCCGTCATCTCACGGTTACTGCCGACGAACTCGCGCAGCGGCCGCTCGACGTCGACCTCGATCTTCGACGCGAGCAGCGAGTGCGACTCGGCCAGGTTCTCTGCCGAGTTCGTGAGAGTGTTCCATGGAGCCGCGAAGGTGCTGTGATCCAGTCAGCTTCCGAGCGATCGCATTGAGCCAGCCAAAACGCCCTACCCAAGGTCCGCGCCCTCAATGTTGCGCCTAGCGAGTTTCCGCAGGCCATTAGAGTACAACTCTTCCAAGCGTCGGCGCTCCTGCATCGCCAATCGTGTAAGCCCGTCGCTCCCGCGTGATTCATGAAAGCCAATGGCCCCGTCTCGTCCTTACTTGCAACCAATCCGCGATCTCGGTGTTCAGCCTGCCGACCTGCCTGACGCGATCGTTCAACACATCGACCGCCTGGCCCGGCTGCAAATTCGCCTGCGCAATCGTCAGCACCTCCCGCGACGATGTTTCTCTACGGTCCGCGCAGCGCGGACGCAGCGACACGCACCAGCATGGCGGGGTATTCGGTGCGCTCCATGGCCACGGTGCGCGCGATCAGCGAGCGCTCAAAACGACTGTACAGATATTATGGGCAGAAGGCCGTATGGAAGTATGCATGCGTGGGGGGGGGAGGGTGGTTGGGTGGTCGTTTGTTGCTATGTGGAAGCTGGGGACGGCCGGCCGCGGCGGCGGGCCTCGGGAGGTGAGGCTGCGGCTCGTTCGGTTGGTGACGAATCTCTGGGTTCGAGCTTCCAGGCCCTGCTCATCATCACGAATCATGCACGGACAGAAGATGACCGGGACGAAACACAACAGTGCACGCTGTGAAACTTGCTGACGGTGATCTGTCTTCTTTAGGGATATATCAAGTATCAATGCTACGTGAGAGTGATGAGAATCCATATGGCAGTATTGCTGTGTGCAGTTCGACTACAGGTTTCAGGTGATGTAATTGTATCGAATGCGTCATCCGCGCAAGATGTACTACACTGAACGGCGTAGTACGTTGTCATGCCCATGAATCGCTCACTCATGATAAGTCGTCAATGGCTACAGATACAGATAACGTAGGATTAATGAAAAGCATTTTCACAGATATTAATGCTCAAGCTTGGTGACAAAGCAGCTGTGCCGTAGGCGAATGATCTGGCAATCGGTTGTGTCAATAAAGGTTGGTGATTAATGAGGGTCATAAATTGAGCAATGAGAACAGGTGATTTTATGATGCAGTAATTGGTATTATGCAATATGTGTTTGCTATTATACAATAAACATCAGAGCATAACTCATTCTTCGTTAAAACCCATTCCGAGAGCGCCTTCCATTGCGACGTGATGTGCAGTTACTCGATGTCGATCTTCCTGAGAGCCGGGGCCGGGGCTTTCGGGACGACAATGGAAAGGATGCCGTCCTTCAGACTAGCCTTGACGGCTTCTTGGTCGACACGCTGCGGGAATGAGAACGAGCGTGCGAATGATCCCACCGACCGCTCTGAGAACCAGTAGTTGGGAGCATCATCTTGCTGTGCTTGGGCAACTTCCTGAGATTGAGCTGCAGGCGCTTCCGAAGCGGCGGGCGTCTCGGCAGGTGTTGCGTCTGGGTTGGCGCCGGAGGCGGTGGCCTCGTCCTCGACGGAGGCCTTGTGGTAGTTGGTGGAGCTAGCGACGCTCTCAGTCTCGGCAGCGTCGGCTAGCTTCTGCTGCTCAGCCGGAGACTCGATAGAGGCTGGGCGGCGACCCTCTTCCCTCACAGATTCGGTACGGCCACGGATAGAAAGGGTGGTTGGGTCGGTGAACTCGATGTTGATGTCTTTCTGGGCGATTCCGGGAAGCTCGCCGTGAAGTTCGTAGGCGTCTTTGCTCTCCTTCATGTCAAAGCGTGGCTGGAAGGTTCGCATGGAGTTCGTGAAGGACGGGCCAGCGCGGCTAGCCATTACATTGGCATAGTCGTCCAAGAGGCGAAACAAGCCGGAGTCACCCCTGGAGAACAGAGGTGACAACTCGTGAGCGGCGAAGCGTGGGAAGAATGCCATGTTGCGTGCTTGAGTTGGGATGGTCTTGCTGATGCGGCAGACTTGAGGCGTCGTGTTGTGGATGCGGTAGATCTGCATATGAGCGCTTTGATGATTCGTCTTGTTGTGATGATGAGACTGTAAGAGATGGCTCAGAGCACTTCTTTATACCTACCTGGCAGCCTACGTCGAACATGCTAGCAATTACCAGCTGTCTCTTGCTTACTCTCGTGATCACACTCACGATATGGCAAAGAAGTTGCTAGAGTGTGGCAATGATCCGGGAGCATCCACGGTAATTTCTGGCAGTCACTGGTAAGGACTAGGTACGTCTGACCAACATGTTTGTATGTAGCCTTCTAGAAGCTTCGAGGCTTTTCCAAAGAGCGGCGGGTGAAGGGTGACAGCTTGGGTCACGTGGCTCTTCACATGCTGATGGGAGAGTGGCCGTTCTAGCAGGGTATGGTGCCTTGTGTATGGATGAGGGCGCTGCTTGCCGCCGTCCGGGCTTTGGGTTACTCGCAGCCAGAGGGTGGAGCGCAAGGATGAGGCGAAGAAGCGATATGGTGGACTTGACCAATCGGGTAGACCCGCCGCTAGCTCCGGGACGCCAAGAGTCACAAGAGTCCCAACAATCACTGCCCACGACCTGGTAGATGAGCATCGCAGGTAACCAACTGCTGGCCTGAAGGATATCACCGGACTATTAGGCCCTCCAAGCAGTAGTTGTAGATGGATGGTCTAGGGACGATGGTCGCACGCCACTTCTCTGTACTCCTTCTGAAAGTTGAGAGATCGAAGACGGACCTCTTGACTTGTGGGATTCAGCGCGTCACAGGTCTTTCAAACACGAAGAGGAACTGCCTTTGGGCATAGCGGGTCAATTTTTCCTTGGTCACATTGCATGGTCGCTTCTACAGCCTCGCCTCCACCTCATGACTGGCAGTCTCACTCGGCTGAGATCTCTGAGTGCCTAGCCGAACAGCCTCCTCGAAAGTCTGCATGAACCGACACACATCGCCGAAAGTGTTGTACAAAGGCACAGGAGCAACACGGATGCACCCAGGCTTCCTCTTGTCGCAAATGATGCCAGCCGCTTCGAGCGACTTGCTGACTTCTTCCATCACCTCCTCGCGGAGCAGGACACTCAGTTGCGTTCCACGTTGCAGTGGGTCTGACGGTGTGATGATCTCGAACGGATAGCTGCCGTCGAATGTCCGCTCCGCGATCTGGTTCAGCAGGTGCTCAGCATACGCTGTGAGTAGGAGTGATTTGGACCTCAGGTCTTTCATCGACGTCTGCTCGAAGACGGAAAGCGAAGCTGACAGGCAGGTGAGGTCGACAATTGAAGGATTGGACAGCTGGAAGCCCTGCGCTCCGGGGGTAGGTCTGAATTCTGGCAGGTCGTCAGCTAACCAAGGCTGAATGAGAAGGGACGTGCGGTGAGACTTACTGTTGTCCATCAAGAAGCGAGAGGACTTCTCATGGCCATACCAGCCCTTCAGAGCCTTGTTCTTCGCGCTGTCGCCGTGCTTCTCGTGCACGAAAGCACCCGCAATCGCACCAGCGCCAGCGTTCATGTACTTGTAAGTACACCAGCAGGCGAAGTCTACATCCCAGTCGTGCAGCTTCAATTCAACATTACCGGCCGCGTGAGCGAGATCCCAGCCGATGGTTACACCCCGAGAGTGAGCGTGCTTGGTGATGGTGGGGATATCCAATAGCTGGCCGCTATAGTACTGGATTCCAGGAAGGAGGATCAGAGCCAGCTCGTCGGCATGTTGGTCGATGAGCGACAAAATCTTGGTGGTTGAGATAATGTAGCCCTCATCCGGTTCCACCTTCAGCATACAGTCCGCAGGACTGAGGCCGCGAGATTCGATTTGAGACTCGATCGCGTACTATTGCCGGGGTCAGCACAACCTACCATTTTCTGACAGATGCTGGGGATACTCACGTAGTCGCTGGGAAATGGTCGCCACTCCAACATGATCTTGTTCTTCTTGCCCACCGGCTTGTAGAAAGCGGTCATCATCAGGTGCAGGTTGACGGTCAGCGTGTTCATGACCACAATCTCCTCAGGCGCGGCGCCAACAATGTCCGCTGATTTCCTCGCACACTCCGCCGCCATGTCTTGGTAAGGCACCAGAGGCGAGTCCTCCAGCTGCGTGAAATGGCCGCCTACAGCGATGGACCCCCATGTCTGCAGGTAGGCTCCGAGGTATTCTGATACAGCCTTCGGTTGAAGGCCGAGCGAGTTGCCGCAGAAGTAGATGCTTTCATCGGATGGGCTGGACGCGGTGGCTCGCGTCTGCTCATTTTCGGCCAGACCTTTCCTTTTAAGCTGAGCTTTTGTGGGAACTACGAATTGGTCTCTGAAGGTCTTGGTGGAGTTGTCTAGTGATTGGGCAAAGTCCAGTGATTGTGTGTTCTCCGGCCACTCTACCACACCACCGTTGCGCAGGAGGCTGATCGCATGCTGTGTGTCCATTGTGGCGTGTGTGAAGTCAAGAATATGTCGTTAACCGGCAAACGAAGAGGGGAGGCGGCATGCACTGAATATATGCAAGGGATCGGACCGGAAGCTCTATCAACGTTTGCTGATCCGTTTGCTACAGCTGCATCCGACGCGAGAGAACCCAAGAGCACATCGGGATCAGGTACCCACATTTTTCGCGAGTCAAAGTATTGTTGGCTCACGTAATTAAATTCTCTAGAGCAACAGCCTATTGGCGAATAGTGGTACCGCACCCAAGCCGGCTTTCTGCAGGTGATTGTCACCTTCCCGATGCGACAAATTCACTCCACATCCGACGCCCCTTCCGCTTCCGTCGGAGCTTCACAAACTTCCGATGCTAAGCAATCCGACAGTGCTGAACAGAAGATGCGAGATGTGGTCAATTTACAATCGATACATATAACCTAATTGGATGCCATTTAGGACGAAAGTACGCTTTCACACGTCGTTTTCTTTTTTTCAGCGACATAGCATCAACCATGAGTCCGCACAAAGTCGATCTTCTTCCTTCATCGTTGGCTCTTGCCTCCTATGGCATCTCTGAGAATGGTTTTCTTCCAGCAGAGCCTCCTCTACAACAGCTGCCTAATGCCTACTATCACCCTTGGGAACGTATCATCAGCCGACTCCCTGAGCTTCTCCGAGCAGGCCTGGTACGAGTACAAGTCGATGCGTTGCCGGTCCTCGACACAGTCCATCTGCACAACGAGGCCGACTTCCAGAGAGCGTATTCGATGCTTGCAGTTATAGCACAAGCGTACATTTGGCAAGGTCCCGAACCTTCGCAGGTAAGTCGAACGCGATCAGAACACCCTTCCGCTGAATCGATGCTAATGATCGCCAGCGTCTCCCTCCATCAATTTGCGTGCCTTTTTTGGAAGCAGCAAAGCGTTTAGAGGTCGTTCCGATTGCGACGTACGCTGCACTTAATCTCTGGAACTGGAGGCTTATACAAGATGGCACCGACCTGAAAGAGCCCGACAACATGGAAGCCCTGCACACCTTGACGGGCACTGACGATGAGTCTTGGTTCTTCATCATCTCTAACGCCATGGAAGCGAGAGCTGGGCCGATTATCCAAAGAAGTTTGGCGGCCATTGAGGCAGTTGGCCGGGACGAATCTGCAACTGTCGTTGATACCTTGAGATACTTCCGCCAACGGATCGACGAGATTGGCCAGCTGCTAGAGCGAATGGATGAGCGCTGCAGGCCACAGACGTTCTATCACGAGATCCGCCCGTTCCTCGCTGGTAGCATGAATATGGAGGGAGCCGGCCTGCCGAATGGCGTCTTTTACGATGAGGGTAACGGCAAGGGAACCTGGCACAAGTACAGAGGCGGGAGCAACGGCCAGAGCTCACTGCTGCAATTCTTCGACGCTGTCCTTGGAGTTAAGCATGAGAGATGTGGCGGCTTTCACTCCGAAATGCGAGAGTATATGCCAGGACCACACGCCAGATTCCTGCGCGATGTCGAAGCTATCGCCAACATTCGCGACTATGTTGACTGCCATCAGAAGAACTCGGATCTGGTCACTGCATACAACGAGGCCGTTGCGAGTTTAAGTGGCTTCCGCGACAAGCACATTCAGCTCGTGACAAGATACATCATCTTGCCAAGCAGGAAGGGCAAGCCGCAGCAGCAATCTGATCGCAAAAATCTGGCTACATCGTCGACTGCGCTCGTTGCCGGGAAGCACTCTGTTCAAGAGCTAGTCGGTACCGGAGGGACGAAGCTGATTCCTTTCTTGGGCACATCGCGTGACGAGACTAGAGAAGCAGCAGTTGTACGATGAGACCCGTGAAGGAGCACGTAATCTTTTACCGCCTAAAAGCCATACCCAGGTAACCGCAAGCGGCTATTCGTGGGTAGGCTGCGCCGGCACTAGATGGTTGATACACCGTTTATGTCGTACATTGGGAAAAGCGGTATGTCCGCCAAAGACCCATCGATCGTTTGTCGGCCCGGTTGCAGGAAATCTTGCAATCCCTCGTCGTTCTCGTTCTGCCAGGGTAGGGCGAAGAAATCGGCGTCATACATATTCCAGTCAAAGCCAGCATCGGGGGGTTGTTGATCTTGGTTTGGTGGCACGGAGGAGAAACTTGGCTCTCCCCTTCCAGCAGCTAACAATTCCGGTGAGGATGCCCTTCGACTTGTATCGGGCGGGATGAGGCCGAATAGTTGAGACGACGCTTGCTTTCGCTGGGAGCGCAGGTCAAGCTCTCGTTTTCGCGCCCGTTCAGTGGTAGTCTTCAGCAGCGTCTGTACGATCAGAACATACTGCCGTGCATGCGGGTCTACCTGAGCGAAATATTCGAGGCAATTAATGGAGGCTCTGCAGTTTTCTTCGAACGATAAGCCTGACCTTCCAAGAACGCCGACTGCAAGGACCAGCGACGTAGTAAAAAGCCAGGATCTGAATAACGTTAGCTAGAAGAGACCTCGTGATGGCAGAAACAATCACTTACACTACGAGTGGCATCCTTCGTGGCATTTTTCCTGTATCTATAACACTCTGTAAGGTATCGACAAATGCTACGGCAGCGTCAAGTGCAGCATCCGCGAATTTGGCCTTTTCCACGTAGTCGTCTCTTGCTCCAGATGCCCTCATTGATGTTCCCAAATACTCGTAGACCTCGTATATTAGGAAAGGCCTGGTCAAAAGCATGATGCCATAGTAGTAAGAGCACAGTACTTGACAAGCACCTACGATTACTTCTCGCGTATGTGTGTCGGTAATTGATCCAGTAGCTACATCAGTCAACGAGCGAAGCCAATGTGATGCCCATGTCTTGAGTTGGTGAGACACGAAGTTTGCGATTCTGAGAGAGATGCGCTTTCGCGAATAGACTTCCACGACGACGCGTTCAATGATCATGAACATCTGCACGCTCGCATCCAGAACGTCAAGAGTCCCATTGTTGGTGGCAGATTTGTATTTGACCGTGCAGTCCACGTCCGACGTAGATGGCGGGCGTCCCAACATGGTGCTTATGAGCATATCTACTGCTCGGAGGCTTTTCCAGAGGCGATCTCTCACAGCATGCGTACCCGCCCCGAACGAAGCGTTCACGACGGTTCGGTGAAGGCCGATGGCATAGGCAGTGCGAGCAGCCAGAGAGAAATAGAGATATGCGCCGTTCGGTTGAAAAGCTCTCATCATGTACACCGCGACCAACGCAAAGCCTTGAACGGTCGCCACGTTCATGCTATCGGTCAATTTCGTCAGCAAGAGGTCTCTTGCGTGCTTGAACCAAGCTTCCGCTTTTGGCTCATCCTTCTCTTGCACACCAATTGCAAGCACCAAGTAGTAGACTGCGGTCGACGCGTCATTGATTCGAGTCGATGTGCCAGCAGCCCAGCGTTTGACATCCTCAAGGAGTTGTTTGCTGTCAGACAGATGAACGAGCCCACTTGTAGCAACCAAGTATTCAGTAACAAGTGCTTCGACTTCGTCCAAACGTACTCTCGAATCGATGCGTCTTGATCCACCAACAGTCTCCGGCGGCGCAACCTCGATAAAAGAGTCTCTAGTTGCTTGCGCCAGAAACCCGTCCTGATCCGTCTCGGATGCGACGAGGTGTCTTACGGTCTGCAGAAATGAGATAGGCGCACAGTCTCCGATGAATATCACTTTGCCTTGGGCATCACGTAGCAGGCGTGCTTCCAACGGCACGTCGGTACCCTCGTGATGATCATCCCGGCTGATAGCAGGCGAAGTCGAAGGTCTGAGCTCGGTGTGATGTACTTCTGATCGCCTGCTATGATCATCATTTGCTGCAGTGCGTGAGATCATTGGTGTTGCTTCACTCGCAGCATTGCCTATACTGCTGCGACGCGGCGTGTTGTTCGCCGATTGTGTCTGTCGGGGTTTCGGGCCCGAGAATGTACAAGAGTCGCTCCGGCCCTTGCGCGTGCAGTACGAACAAGGCAGTTCGCCATCACATTTGACCTTGCGTGCTTTGCAAAGATCGCACGCTGCCGAAACGCGGTCGACGCGGCGTCGTTTCTCCGATCGAGCGATATCCATGACAAGTCCTAGCAGCAAGGAAGCACGACGCGTGTGTCGGAAGGTGAACGGAAGCGAGACGGATGGGCTTTGCAATTTTCGGAACTTGGTTCCGTCGTCAATGGACAAGGTTTCTTGGCGCGAGGACTGGCTCAACCCGGCTTATCTGGATACGAATGATACGTACTCCATACGTATGTGCAGGCATCGACATCGTTATGTGGAGTATGAGATTTGATCATGAGAGGAAATTGATAGATGTATCTGATAGCTGAAAGACGCTCGTGGGGCGGAAATGGTGTGACTCAAATCCGAGTGACTGCGCAGAATGGCAATCTGGCTGCTTCCTCCGGATGAGAGGCTCTTTCATGGGGACCAAGGTCTCGATCTATTTCTTGTCGGCAGCAAAAGAGGTCGGATGCAATCTTGGCTCTGCCGTGATTCGAACACGGGTTAGCACGAACGTGGTCATCTGATTGCTCAGATGAAAATAGTGCTGTGATTACCTCTACACCACAGATCCTTGTAGATGCGCATAACCGTATGTCTCGGCTGATGTCTTAAGAACGCAGCGATTTGAGACGAAGATTCATCAAGCCTTTACGTCACAGGTTCTCCCTGGCACCGAAGCAATGCTGTGTAGGTTGAATGCTCCCGGCGGTGCTGTGGCCGTTGTCATGGCTGAGCGACAGCCGATGCTCGGCACCATTTGGTTTATCTCGAGTCTGGATGCGAGATGGACCACCGTACTGAGAGCAACAATAAGTCCGGGAGGCGTTGCTTTGACAGCTGATGGGTGACCGACGTCCGCACGTTCGACGTGTGTATATCTGCCGGAGGACGCGGCACATTGTGATACGGAGTGGTGTCCGTCTGGAAGATGTCGGTAGAATCTTCCTGATTAACCAGCATGAGACGATCGTGATGGACGGTGTACTTGTCGCAAAACGAGGCAAGAAACAATCCCAGCATAGTCCCGGAAGAGAGGAGCCACAGTTTCATGTGGGGGACACAGGGGTGGGTAGAGTAGAAATCAGCTCGAAGACCTTGGCCCTTTCGAGCATTTCAGAAGATCCCCATTTTCTGACCCCATCCATCTCCCTTCGGATTGACCAGTACCTGAAACGGAAACGGATTCGCCTCGTTGGTCGTAATGGGTGGGATGTATCCTCGGTCCGCATTAACCACCTGCAGCACCCGCATCGCAGTCTCCTGCAAACCCGTCTCCATCCTCCTCCTGTTGCGCGCCGCTTCAGGCTCGCTCCTTGCGCCCGTCACAGAAACGTTCAGCACCCAGACCTCCCACACCGCCTCCTCGTCCGCCTTCGCGATAAACCAGCCGCTCTTCTTGCGCTTCTTCTCGAGGAACTGCACGACGATCAAGCCATGGGCGGGTTTTGAGGCGTGGTACTGGGGCGAGATTGGAGCGGTGGTGGTGTCGAGGGCGCGCAGTAGGGCTGTCGTACGGGTCTCGATCGTGTGCTCGATGTCGTCTTCGGTCACGTAAGGAAGGGTGGTGTCGAGGACGTCGTGGGTAGTTGGCAGGACGGGAGTGAACAGGCGGTGGAAGAAGATGGTATGGAGGATGCCTACCCTTGCGATCAACGCGTTGCAACAGAGTAAGGCGCCAGACAGTGATTGCTACCTTTAACGACGTCTTTGACGTTGGTCCGGTCGGCAGATATGTCGAGGACTATCTCTGGTGGGCGGCGAGCTTCCATGGTCACGATGGCGCTGAGTGATACGGTTCTATTGGAATAGAAATGTTCCTGCAGTGGAACGGCTCGAAGAAAACATGCAGTGTTCCTTGGCCGAGAGGGTGACTGTTGTGTATTCGTGCAGGCGATGGTGGTTGACCGATAAGAGAGGGGCACCCGATAGCATGACGCGACCGGTTCAACGGCCGACGCAGCCCGAGGCACCCGATGGTCAGCAGACGGCGTCACATCGTCCGGATGAGATAAACGCAAACAAGCAATTCCGTAATATATAATTCGATTCGGGAAGTAAACGACCTCTGATGGTTTCACATTGCTCAAACCAATTTTCAAAGAATTCCTTTACATTATCTGGGTATCTCAAATTTATGCACAGCACTCAAAGTCTGACAAGAATCAGCCGGACATGCACACAAACACGCCCCTTCACAAACCGCAAACCCATAGCCTGTCCTTTCGGCAGCACTAGGATTGGCAGATGCTGAGGTAGAAACAGACAGCCGAGAGGAAGAAAGATGTAGAATGCCAACAGCGCCTCCAAGTGCCTGCACCAGAGGCCTGAGACCGTAAGGTCATATCATTCGTTTTCGCATATGCCTCGTTTCGGGAAGGACGATCTAAGCTCTCGCTTCGTGATCGTTTATCAGGCCCGTTTCACGACACGCGCGGACGTTTGTCAGGCGTGCCCTGCTCGTCACCGGCAGGTGAAGTCCCACCGCTACTGACGCTCTCGACCCTGCCGCCGCCGTCGACTGGGTGCTCAGGTTGGAGCATGTTTTCACCTGTTTGGCCGTTATCGATCGGAAAATTGTTCGTGTTGACTCCTTGATTGTTTGAGTTTCCGAAGTCCCAATCGATCTGGCCGTCATCGTTGTCGAAGTTGAAATTTAGGTCGTTGTTGTCGTTGTCGAAGTTGATGAAATTGTTCGGATCAAAGTCGCCTGGTGCACCAGTAGGATCGAAGAAGCCACCTCCTTCGTTCGCGTCAGCGATGCCAGGGATGGTACCAGTCGGGCTCAGAGGCTGCAGTCTGCGGCTCAATTCGTGGACCTTGTTGTCCTGAGTTTTCTGCATGTTCGTCAAGATCTCGAGCTGTTTCTGCGTCTCCCTGAACTGATTCATATCAGGCATCGCCGGCGGGTTAGGCGAGACCAGGGCATTGTTGTTCGAGCCACCTTGCGAATTTGATATCATCGCAAGCATGTCCTCACGCTGTTGAGGTGTGAGCGGGGAGTTGCCGTTAGCTGTTTGGTAGTGGTCAAGCGCTGAGTTGAAGTCGAAGGATGGTGCTGCCGTATTGGGTGAAGACGCATTGGTGGCATTAACACTGTTGATGAGGCTCATCATCTGGTCTGACTCTGGCGCTTGCGTCATGTCTGGTGTAGAGGCTTCGTTCTTAACTTGCGGACTCACCGAAGCCGCAAGTGGCTGAGAGCTTGTCGCACGTGAATGTCCAGCTCTAGTGACACGGTCTCCATTCATGGGACTGGCGGATGTCCTTGCAGAGCTGGGGGCTATGCGAGCGGGTGCTGATTGCTGTTGGTTCTGTGTAGGAGATGTTGCCGCAGGAGCAGGAAGAAGAAGCTGCGGCCGTTTAAACCGCTGCATCTGATTGTTCATCTCGGGACCAGATTCAGTGAAGTCTTCGACAACGCTGCCCTGTTGTTGCTGATTGTTTTGCTGGGTCATGTTGCTGAACATGTTGACCAGGTTTTGGCCAGCTTGCCCCTCCATTGATCGGTTATAGAATGTTGCCAAGAATGTGAGGATTGCATTGATAGAATTTTCGTGTCTGTCGTGGAGCGCTTGGAACGCCGTGGCTTGTCGGTAAAAAGCGTCGTTCTGTTGTTTGAGCTGGGTGATCATGTCGGAGATGTACTTTTGGTGCTGTTGTAGCTTCTGCAGCTCTCGACGGACTGCGGACATTTCGTTCCGCGGCAGAGGCGCGAGTTCCGATGTTGAGCCAGCGATCCCCAACTCTCCTGGCGGCCTGTTTTCGGGGACAGGCGAGAAAGAGCGCTCGTCGTCGCTGTCATCGTTTTTGATGGTGTCATCTCGCTTTCTTTTGGTGCCGGACTTGCTTGCTGGCTTTTGGATGAGCCACAGTAGATCGGGGCGATTGCGCCGAAAATATGGGTGTGAATACATGCTCGGAGGCTTCACGCCTTTCCGAGCTTTCTCAGATTGCCGCAGGGATCCATCAGTAATGTTCACGGTCTTGTGGAAGCCGTACATGTTGAGTTGGCGAACGAAAGAAGCATAGTTGTTGTGCTTGAAGAGCTCCGGGATCAGAGTACGAGCGAATTCGTCTTCGTCAAGCACTATGAAAGACCGGCCGTCGTCTGACCAGCGAATGAGGCTTGTATTTCCGCTGTCGAGAAAACTGGTATCATAGTCAGTAGCTGTTCAAGACATTGTCTTTATCTCCTCTTACCTGCTCAGTTTCTGCACAAAGGGCGGAATCTGCTTTCGCTTTCCTTGCGCATCTCTTTTCGCCATTGCCACCCGCCTTTCGAGGTCCGCCTCGTTCTCCTCATCGTTTTGACCGCTCATATTGTTGTACCCTCCATTCCATTGCTCCTGTTGGGGAGGTACCTGGGGCGCAAGTTGGTGATTCCGCGCGCGGCGGACTAGATCCGTCGAAGGCGCAACCGGCGCCAGATTGCTGCCATAGGTCGGTGCCTGCGATGCGTTTATGCCAGCGGCAAACGCATTGGTGTCGTCTGGAAGAGGGTCTTGAAAAGACTGGTCAATGGGGTACTGCGTGAAGTCGAAGTTGCCGAAGTCGGCATTTTGCGGTATTTGAGAGTAGTCGAAGACGTTTTGCGCGCCAGGTTGCGGCATCATAGGCGACGCACCGGGTGCGGCTCGTTTTCTATTGGAAGGAGTGCGCTGCATTCTTGGTCGTTGCCTGTGGGCAACTGGAAGGCGAGCGGGATGAAAGCAGAAGGCACTGCTTTTTCGAGGGGCGCGCAAGGTCTTGGAGCACTGCTGGAGAAAATATGGGTGATGAACCGAGTTGGAAACTTGGGCGCGAGAAAAGGTGATATAGGTGGTGCTGACAGACACAGACCACGCGATTTGTGCGGTCACAGGTCAGATGGAAGACCAGGCTGCCAATGCGCTGGCGACGTGGATGCGCATTCACCAGTGGTACATTGCGCGCGTGCGCAGAAGAGCAGTCAGAGAGACAATGTCAGGCAGACCGTTGTCCGTTCAGTTCTGCCTGTGACGCGGGTGAAGCTTCGGAAGGTGGTTGTGAAGGTGAGAGTCGGTGGTATGCGATATGCGATATGCGACGGGCTGGGCGGTGAGAGGACGGGAGCAGATTCGCGCGTGCGCGTGCAGTTTTGTTGTCGGATCGATGCGAGGCTTCCAGAGGCCGCGATGGCCAGCGAAGTGCACGTATGACACAGACGAGGCTCGTTCGTGCCCGAGGCCTCTGTCTTTGCTCACTTTTGCGTAAAGCCCGTAAAGCCGCCAAGACTGCCATCTCCGTCTGGGGATGGGCATCAGCCCTACGATGACGACGTTGCCTGCTGCCTGCCGACGCCGATCAGACACTTCTCCTTTACTTCACTTCGAATACGTGCTGATGTAATGCAATGAACATGCTGAAGTTGCACTCTACCGACTTGTATCACCGCATTCATATCCTTGATCGGGACTTTCCATTACCAGACGAGTTCTGCTGATTGAAAGAACAACACCGCTTCTAAACCTTCGAGCTGAGCTAGTACCAACCACAAAGCTTATTGTCCCGTTCACATGCCACATGCGTAGCATGTATCGCAGGATACCACAATGTGAAACACCAAATTCCCTCGTTCCGCGCGCACCACTCCTTGCCGCTCCGTCCACGTGCGTTGCGTGTACCGCAGAACACCGCAATCAGAAATTCCAATCCCATACTTGAACATCGCCCACATCACTAACTGGTTTCCTCACAATTCTTCGCCACCGATACCGCCTTCAACCTCATCTTCGCCCTCAGCGTCAACCTCATCGTCATCCTCAGCACCTTCACCAATCTGCTCGCCGCCTGTCTGACCGCCGCTGCCCAGGTGCCCTCCCATGCCACCACGCCAATCGCCCCTGCCCCCTCCGCCACCCATCTCCGTATCATGAAGAGATGAAGCAAAGGGAAGCCCACCGGTAATTGGGGCGAAACGCTGCCCAGAGGGTGCGGAAGTAGCGGGCGCTGGAGACGTGTTAGTTCGGGTTTCAATCTTGGGATCCAAGGGAGACTTACCTAATTCCCTCAGTCTCGGGAACGGGTGTGGGCCCAGAGGCGTCAAGCCAGAGGCTGCTGTGCGTGGTTCAATCAAGGACTCACTTTTGCTGGTGAGTTTGATCTTACCTGGAACGCCGAAGGGCGGTGCCGGAGGTGCCATGCTACCTGGCGCCGGGAAGTGCCCGGGCGACGTGAAGGGAGCACTGTAGTGGGCCTGACTGTAGGGCGTCATTGTGCCCATGCTGGCAGTCGAAGGAAAGAAGCCTGTGGTCGAGGTGTTCTGCGGGAGACCTCGGCGCCTATGTTGGTGGAAGGACGGCATGCCGCCGGCACCCATAGGCCCCGGGACATTGAGCATTGGCACCACAACGGACTGATTGCTGACGGACTGCTGTTCTGGGTATGCTGGCACGACAAGCTGCGGTCCTTGATTGATGGGGTGGAGGCCTGGGTTGATGGGTTGAAAGCCTGGAGCACTGGACAAGCTGCGCATGAAAACGGGCTCAACATCTGCCGATTTGACGCTGTCCATACGCTGTCTCTTCGAAGTATGTTTATCAGACGCTTTTGCGCCACGAATCGGTGAACCGGGTAAGTCTGATTTTGCCACGGTCCTCGCGGGCTTAGTTTCAGCATCATATATGCCGGACTCTCTCAAGACCTGCCGGGTTCTTGCGCGAAGCTTGGTCAAGCGTTCTTGAACTGCCTTGGGCGTCGGAGTTTCTTTGAAGTACTCAGCAATCTTCGGAAACTCGTGGCCAGCAATCTCGCGATGAAGACCGAACAAGAGAAGCGTGTAGTCATTTTCGACCGTCCAGCGAATCTTTGCCTTGGGGCCCGTGCGGTTCGGATTGATGGACCCACCATCCGTGTCCGGCGTACCCGGTGGAACCGCAAGTTGCGGTGGCTGTTGTGTATTCTCTGCTGGCGAGTTCCCATAACCGAAGTTCTCCTGAATACCGCCGGTGGCTCTGCTGGTTTCATTGGTAGTTGGCGGGTGGACGAAGCGGGTACCGAAGTTCCCTAGGCTGTGCGGAGTGGTTTGGAGCCCAGTAGCATCGATGAGTGGATTTTCAGCCGGTGAAGTGGCGTTCGGGCCTAATTGTTGTTCAACATGATAGCTTGAGATGGGACCAGGCCCAATCGCATTGTTGTAGGGCTGCAGAGAGACCAAATGAGGCACGTGGAGCTGACTGTAACCAGGACCGGCCATGTGATGGGCGTACCCATCAGGCAGAGGAGTACGCTGGGCTCGATTAAGCCAGTGGCCCGCAAACGCAGTGCTGTATTGCCCGCCGCTCGAAGACATTGACGTGCTCGCAGCGCCACGACCACTGGGAGCACGATTCGGCGCCTCACCGGAGCCATCAACACAAAGATTGACCTGCTCATGCCCAGTAGCGCTGCTGTTACCAGGCTGCGTTACTTGCCTTATCTCGAACTGCTGCGATAAGGGGTCTTCAATGGAATGCACCACTTCCAAGCCAACGTTACGTTTTGGAAGGTTCCAGAGGATGGACTGGTCTTGGTTCATCTTGCCGGTGACGAGGAGGTGAGTGTTCGTTGATCTTTCGAGAGCGATGTCGATAGAGACGAATTGCTATGAGTTGCGTGGTTGTAGATAACGAAGAGGCGGATGAAAGACAGTGAGCGGAAGCGAGAAGATTGTGTGCGACACAAGAACTTGCTCACGCGGGGTCATCAGCTGTAAGTGAATGAGAATGGAGGTGCAGCATTGGTCCGAGCGTGGTCAGAAGCACATGGCACTCCTACGGTTACATTCTGGCGACGCATCTTCTAGAGCGAAGACAGACTCCTGACCCCACTGCTACCACTGCTACCTCAAGACTACCAACCGTTACATCGTCGAGGCATGTTGATTTGAGATACTGAGCTTACTTTGAGTGGTAGAGCGAGGCGAAGTCACGGCTTTGGATTATTCGCGGAATACATTGCTGCGGCAGCGGATGATTGTCCAAACATGCTGTATGGTGGAAGAATATAAAACGGTCGTACCTTCAATCCCAATTACTAGCCTACGCCACATGACTAATCAGTCAAATGTGTGAATATTAACATTGAATGAAACAAAACAATATTCATTAGCTCATCATATCGACTCATCATCGCCAATGCGTGCTTTGATCTGAAGCTGAGGTGGGCATTTATTGATGCCTCAGGCATCCATATCAAACATCAGCGAAATTTCCATGTCACATTTGAGAAGTGAGGTACAATCAGCCGTCGACAAAAAAATATTCCACACACTCTGGCTCACCTATAGCAGCAAACTGGGTAGCATTTGTCTTTGAACGGTACTCGAGCAATTTGGTCGACGTCTGTAGACGAAGCCTTCGCAATGACGGACACAGACAAACAGCCCGTGGCCGCGCCAATAACCAACGATGCAAAACCCGAAACACAAGAAACTCCCGCCGCCGGTGCAAAGCCACCTCCCCAAGTGCTCGGCGATGATCTGAACTACGATGACCCGGACGCTCTCTTCAAAGAACTCAACCGCTCGCCCTTTTTCATGACTCAGCTCCCGGATGACGACGGCGAAGAGAACACGCTCGTCGAAGCGCTGAAAGCGATGGCCTATGAGGGCACGCGCGATCAGATTGCCGAAAATTTCAAAACCCAGGGCAACGAGGCTGTAGGCGAGAAGCGGTGGTTCGACGCGCGGGAGTTCTACTCCAAAGCCCTCGCCGCGCTGAAGGGCCCCAAGGTGCCCTCGCATCTGGAGGAAGGCGACCCGAGCATGAAGGTCGTCGAGATCGAAGACGAAGAGGACGTAGAGAAGAAGGAGCGCGCTCTGGAAGAGGCTTGCTTGGCTAACAGGGCTCTCTGCCAGCTGGAGATGAGTATCTAACCCCTTCCCTTTCCGAGCAGATGCCTCACGCCGCGTGCTAACAATCCCGGCCGCAGAGAACTACGGCTCGTGTAACAGAGATTGCGCCTCGACGCTCAAGCTCAACCCGCGCAACGTCAAAGCCTGGTACCGCGCTGCGTCCGCTTGTCTGGCGTTAGACAAGCTGTCGGAAGCGCTCGACGCAGCGGAGTGCGGCCTGCGTTTCGACCCGAACAGCAAGCCGCTCGACGCCATCAAAGCCAGAATAGAGAAGCGCGCGAAGGACGTCGAGGAGCTGAACCGGTGGCGGAAAGAGCGCGAAGAGCGCGCTGCTCGCGAGACGTCGAATCTCAAGTTCGCTATTCGATCGCGCGGCATCCTCGCGCGTGAGACGGGGGATCCGCCCGATATGGAAGACGCAAAAATCAGCCTGGCGGATCCAAATGACCCAAAGTCGGTTCTCAGCTTTCCTGTCATCTTTCTTTACCCGATGGAGGCGCAGAGTGATTTCATCAAGGCTTGTGCAGAGGACGAGACGCTGGCTGATCACTTGGAGTACGTTCTGCCGCCGCCGTGGGACGAGAAGGCTGAGTATGCGCCCGAGGAGACGGAATGCTACATGGAGACTGTGTCTGGCGGTTTGATCAAAGCTGGCAAGAAGCTTATCTTGCTGAAGCTGCTGAGCGGTGGCAAGATCGAGGTCACAGATGGGTTGGTCAAAGTTAATGTGGTGCCGAAGAAAAAAGCTGCAGCGTTCATTGAGGAGTTCAAGAAGAGGAAAGGAAAGCAGTGAGGAGTAATGCGAAGCGGTAAAAGGCAGCTTCAATTGGTTGCAGGCGTTCCATGTCCAGCGCGAACGGTCAACGCAGCTCAATCGTGCTATGTCAGTAATCCTTTCGCTGAACAACGCCGACTTGGCCATGCAAAACGCTCCTCGCTATGCCTCTTAGTCCTCTGTCGCGCTCATGCAGTTCGCAGGGCCGACTTGCGCGTGCCGCATTTCGCTCTACGTGAACCTGCGACTTCCCTCTATCCACAGCAAGTCCCTTCACGTGAGCGCGTGAATTCCGACACCATTGGGTCGCATCACGCTGTGTTACCATCACCAGCTTCCTCGCCGCCTTTCGTTTCCGTATCCACCTTCCGAGTCACATGCTCCATCACTCCCCAAATGACTGAGAATGCCCACATGCGGTGCTGCTGGTCGAAAATATCGAAGAAATCCGTGCGTTCCACGCGAGGTGTTGACCAGTCGCTCTCGACCGGCATAGGGTCCGGCATGACGCCTGTTGTGATGAAGTCGACATACGCCTCATGAACGGTCATCTTGAGAACCGCGATGTGGTGGAACACGCAGGATACCAGGAAAACCTATGAATGCATTAGTAGTGGCTCGACACCCGCGATGCGGTGGTGAAAGACTTACCTCGTCGTACTTCGACCCAGGAACCTTGCCGACAGCCTTGTAGTCCAGCTTCGGGTTCCAAAGGCCAGCCTTGGGCTTCATCCTAGCATACAGCTTCTCCAGGTGCTGCGCTTTCTTCAGATTCCTTTCGGCTTCTTTCTCCTCCACCTTCATAGACTGAGACACTGTCGAGCTGTTCTCAATCGTCGCCTTCTTCTTCGCCAGCTCGTCCTCACGTAACTGCGTGGCTGGCAACTTGCCGCCAGGTCCGCCGCCCCATCGCTCCTTAGTGGCGTACCACTTGCCTTCTCCCGGAGTGACCGCGGTCTTCCCTTGGCGCCTGCGCTCCTGCGCCATCAAAAGCAGCGCCGCGACCTCTCTGAGAAGATCGTGCTCGCATTTGCGGTCGGAGAATTGGGCTACTCTGGCCGACAAGAAATCCAGCGTGTTCCGCTCCTGAATTCCGATGATGGGGCCTTCCAGTACGTTTGCTTTAGCTTTGTCCGGATTGATTGGGAGCCAGGAGACGAAGCCGGTGAGGCGTACGGGCTGTTCAAGATTGCCGACTTGTAACATGGGCGTGACGCGGCCGGGTGCAATGTACGGCTGGGAGACTCTGCACTGGAAGGCTGAGGCGATGCCTCCGACGAAGGCGCGGACCATGTCGGCTCGGTGGACGTCGGGCATCTCGGCGCCGTTGCCTATGCGGCGGCCTTTGTAGCGTTGGACGACCTTTGTCAGTGTTGGTGCAGCGATCGGCGTCTCAATGGCGCTGGGGATGCTATCGCTTTGTGGCGGAGTACCAGTGCTTGTCGGAGTCGCCTGGTCTTGGGATGGTATTGAATCTGCGGTCTCCTGGCTTCCAGATTCTGCTGTTGGGAGATCGCCCGTAGGCTGATCGGTTGTCGTTTCTTTGCTCGATGAGTCGCTCAAAGAGCCGGTCCTAGGCCTCTTAGCTTCCTTTTGACCGTCTTCGAGGCTTTTATCAGCCTTCTCGGGCTCGACGTGGATGACGACGTCGAAGTACTGGTCGGCGCTCTTGTCCCAGTACGATGCCACGCTCTCCAGGTGCATCCAGAAATTGCGCATATGCGCGAGTCGTGGCGCCTGCTCATCAGGCCTCAGCTTCTTTGCGAGCGCCCTGAAGCCTGTGTCCAGACTGATGTCGAGCTCGGCGGCTCTCTCTTCGTACGCCTCCTCATTGCCGCTCGACGGCTGGAGGAAGCTGCTGCCGTCGTCTCTCGGCGGCAGGAGGGCGTCTGCGCGACACGGAAGGGGATGGTCGCAGTTCAGCGCGTCCAAGTGCCCGCGGAGAGGCGCCTCGGGCCTCTGCACGCTGGCGAGGAGGCGCGGGAGATTGGGCGGCGGGTGGTCATCACTCCACCCGACCGCAGGGCTCGTCGGCGCCCACGGAATGGTGACCGGCGTGGGCCTCTTCGGCGGCGCACGCTCTTCCTCGGGGTCGGGCCCCCCGATAACAGCACCTGCTTCCATTGCGTTAGCGAGCAGGTCGATTTCGTTGCCCAGGTCTTTCTCCTGGGACTTGGTGGTGGCGGTGGTGGTGGTGGCGGCGCTGCTACCGGCGCGGTTCCTCGTAAACCCGACGAACCAGCTCTTCTCCCTCGCCATGGTGGTGCGGCTGCGGTTGGAGCTCATGGTAGCAGCAGTTCAAGTGGCATTACTTGGAGAGAGTAAGAGAGAGTGAAGTCTGAAAGCGAACTTTTTATAAATGGAGGGGTGAAAGCCGCGATCACATGTCACATGATCGTCTTAGGCGCATGCGTGTGAAGTGAGGTTAGAGTAAGGTGCTACCTTCCGCGTCGCTCGCCTTTTCGCGACGCATGTGCCATTGAGAGCAAAATCAATTAACACCCATGTGATAACATTTTCACGTGCTTTTCAGATCATCGAGACCACCATGTGATGAAGAGCACTTACCGCCAAACATGCCCCCAAACATCTTGACCTGACGGAGGAGACACCTATTGTGTCAAAGCTGAGGACATAAGTCTCAAGCGCGATTGCTCCGGGTTCAAAGGATATGTATACGCAATCTAGAGAGAAGATATGTTGGTATTCGGTATGATACAAAGGCCTAAAGAATCTGTCGTCTGTCAACATGGCGCCGGTGTCACGACATGCAGGTGGTGGCCGGGGTGTTGTTCGCAGGGATCCACAGAACTTGCAGCCGGCGCGCCCCTTCCGATCCACTGCATCGGGTCGATTGGTCGACCTCACGCGAGCGCGCGCCTTAAGTTTTGGCCGGCATGTCGCGAAATTACCGCAGGATGAACGCTGTATTCTCAGCAAGAGTGTCGCAGAGGACATCCAGGCACAAGGGCAAAACAAGCGAGGTGTTGCAGCCCACCGTCAGGGTCTCGGATCCCGCTTTGCCCGGACTGGCCGGCCTTTTAACCCCTTGAGCGCCATGTGATAGCCATTCTTGAATAACAGATACGTGAACATCTCAAACTGGAAATCTCCAAAGGTCTATATTTTATGTGATCATCCTCCCCTTATTTCTTTTTAGAACCCTTACCGCCCCTACCTTTTTTCTGCCCGCGTGCCTTGGCGCCACCCTTACCCTTGTCAGCGCCACCAGAGCCGCCGCTCATCATGACCCTCATAGTCTTGACCGGCACAATACCGACAACCTCAACCTCTTTCAATCCCCTGACTAGATCTGCCTCCCTCGGCCAAATCATCTCACGATCCTGACCAGTCAAGTCGACATTCTTCTTCTCCGCGCCGGCCTTGTTCCAGTTCGTCAAAATCTCCCTGATCGCCTTGCCCTTCTTCTGCTGGCCCGGCTGCAGCTTGACCTTGTACTTGTACTTGCCCATAGCGGTCCAGGGCGCGCAGACGGGGATGGCCTCGAGGATCTCGTCGCCGGGCAGCGGCGTGCCGACGAACGAGTCGAGCTGCGTCATCTGCGCGGTCTCTTCCTCGTCCAGGTCCTGCACGCCTTCCTCTAGATTCAGGCGGCGGATCTCCTCAGCTTCGAGCCCTTCCTTCTGCGCCTTCTCGTGCTGTGCACGGCGGCGGGCACGAGCTTCTTCGGCTGTTTCCTTCGTGACGGTCTTCTCTGTTGTCTCAGCTTCGCGACGCTCTTCAGCTGCGCGGGAGCCGAGCAGCTTCATTGCCATCTCGCGGTCTTCCTCGTCTTGGTCGGCATACTTAGCAGCTTGCCTCTTCGCTTTGCCACGCTTGCCACGTGTTGGCTTCTTTTGCTTAGGTTGCGATTTAGACGATTGTGCTGCGCCTGCGCCTTTGCCGTTTTGCTTCTTCGACTCGCCATCCTTGGCATCTGCTTCCTGTTCTGCAGGCTCGCTAGCATCCGGCTGGACGGCTTCTTGCTCTTCCGCTGACTCGTCATCGTCAGAATCATCATCGTCATCGCCAGCCGCCTCCTTGCTCTGTAGCGGGTTGGCTCTGACAGCAGGCTCGTGATCCTCATGCACCGGCTCTTCAGTCTGCGCATCCGGGAAGTCATCGTCCTCATCCTCATCATGCTCCGCTTCGGCGCCCTCACGCCCAGCATCCGGGAACTCATCGTCTTCATCCGAGTCCCCAGCATCCGCCTGCTCCTGGGCAATCTCATCCATGACCTCCTTGTCGACCGCCGGCCCATCGTTCGCAGCCCCGCTCTTTCCCTCTCCCAGTCTGTTCTTGAAGTGCTTCGCCTTGCTCTCCTCACTGACCTGGAACAGCACACCAAACCCAAGCAGCAGCTGCGCAGGCGGCAGGAAGTTCTTCTTGCCCCTGATCATGAAACCGCCAGTGGTGAGGTACTCACCCGTGGGCGCGGTCTTGGAGACCTGGTCGCTGTTGACCCACCAGGCGGACATGACAGCCTTGCTGTCCCAGGCGCTGCTGGTGCACACAGCCAGGTTGCCGGCCTGCGACAGCGTGGAAGGCGGGATGGGTGCCTCGGGCGTGGAGGGGTTGTTCTTGATGACGACGGACGCGGCGCCGTGCAAGTCAGCGTGCACGTATGCGTCGCCCTTGCGCAGGTAGCGGCGGTAGAGCGTCTCGTTCTGCTGGGCGTCTTTCCCCGCCAGTACGAGGTAGCCGTCGCTGGAGATGAAGTAGATGAACTTCTCGAACCACAGCTGCTTCCTGACAGGCCGCAGGACGTCTTTCTCTTGCTTGAGGTTCTTTTTGAGGTCCGCCAGGACTTTCTGCTCGGTGCTCTTGAGAGCCTTCTGCGAGGCTTGTGCGGTCTTTTCTTGCTTGACGGTGGCCGTGCGCCGCTGGTCGTAGTAGAGCCTCGCGTTCGCCCAGGGTGATTGCGCGAGGTCGATGTCGATCGCGAGACGCTTGTCTTCAGCCTTCGGGCGACCTTTACCTGCAGGCGTGTCCTCGGCCTCTGAATCCGACGCCTCGCTGTCCGTCTCGTCCGCCATCTCTTCCTCGCCCACATCATCGTAACCAGAAAGTAACAGCGTGACCGTGTTCTCGTTCAACTTCAGCGGCAGCTTGATCGTCTGCGCCACAGGATTCTGCCTCGCCTGCTCGTTTTCGATCAAGCGGCCTATATCCACCCAATCCATGCCCTGCGCGATCAAGCCATTGACCGCCGCGACGGCCTCCTCGACGCGCTCGACATTCGCCTCGATCGCCTGCGCCTTCTGCACATTCATGTCCGCCGTCTGCTGTAAGCCCTCGATGCGCTTCTCCTGCTCCTGTCGCGCCTGCTCGATCTTTCTGCGCGCAGCATCCTCGCGCTCCTGCAATTTCGACTCAAGCCTCTGCCCTTCGATCGACGAGAAGAACTCATCCACAGCTTTGTTGAAGCCCTCGTATTCCAAAAACTCAACCCCCTCGCCCGCCAGCTGCGCGGGCTTGAACGGATGGAAATCCTCATAAAGCCATCCCTGCCTCTCCTCGCCCGCCTGCACCTCCACCTCCGCCTTGGGATCCTTCCTCTTCGCCACAATGTACCCCTTCACAATATCCGCGCTCGTAATTTCCCTCAGCACCTCTCCCGCCCGCTCCAAACACCCCAGCAACTTTCCCAGCAGGCCTTCATCCTCCACGATATCTTCCGGCGGCGTCTCGCGCGCGAACCCGCCCTCCAAGAGAACATGCTCGATCAGCACCGGCGGGAACTCCGTCGTCGTCACGGCCAGCGCCTTGCGCAGCGCGTCGCCCTTGCGCGCCTTCTGCTTCTTGCCCGGCTTGCTCGCTTCCTCTCTCTGCTTCTCGACGGCTCTGCTCAGCCCGCTGCGCACGCGCTCTTTCGTGAGCTCCGGCACGCCGCCGTAATTCTGCCTCAAATCCAAATCATACTTCAGCCCCAGCCGATACTGCTCGTGCTCCGCGCCCTCAGCCACATTGCGCAGCAGCCCGAGGATCGTGCACTCGCCGTCCGTCAGCACGATATTGCCGCCGGCGTAGAACTCCAAGAAAAGCCTGTACAGCCCGTCGGAGAAGGTGATTTCGATGACTCTGTCGGTGCCCACCTGGCTGACGCCGGTCACTCTGCGGGTGCGCAGGAACTTGCGCAGGCGGGCGATGAAGGGCGAGGGGGCGGCGGCGGTCGTGCGCGCAAAGGCCGTCAGGTGCGCGCGGAAGCCGGAGTCGATGACGAGCTGCTCGCGGCGCTCGGGCTTGGCGAACTTGAGGAGGAAGATGCGCGAGGAGAGGTCGTAGACGTTCGCGAGGCGGAGGGAGACGAGTTGCGTTGAGAGCTCGTGGGCGATGATCTGGGTGGTCTTGTTAGTCTTGCGTGGGGGGTTGGGAAAGAGAAGAGCGTACCTTCACGTCCAAGGACGAGAAGCGCTGCTTCATGGTTGCGGCAGCAGCGGTTTGTGAGATTGGTAGGTGGAAGGTGTCAAGAGTTGCTCGTGTGCGTGAAGGAAGTGAGGGGAGCTCAAAAAGTGACAGCTCGGGCGTGAGGTGAACGACGTCATGCGCGAGCCCCACCAGACGTCGAAGTCAACAGCAGGCCTCGTTTGCGGGCCTCACTTTTCGGCGGAATTCTAACCATAGGATGACAAGGGAAGATGAGAAGAGGCCCCCGATGGAAAATGAGAAGAGAAGGTTCTTTTCGAATTGCTCTCTAACGGCCACCTCGGGCGCGAGCAGCTAATATAACACTTTTTACGAAAGTCATAGGGGTCGAGATGTCTGTTCTCGCTAATACTGTACAAGTTCTTTGCGCCTTCTGCCACAAGAGGCATTCGCCGTCCTCCACTCGAATCCACGTCCAGCGCGATCCCAAATTACACGCGCTCGTCTCCAAATAGCTTACAAGTCTCCTAGGCCTCGAGTTCCGCCTAAATCAGCGGCTGGCTGAACTCCCTACTAGGGCGGCGGAACATCTCGGGGCTAGTAGCGACGAAAGATTCGCGCTTGCGCTTTTCGGGACTTGAAGGAAGTCCATGAGGAAGAGATCGCATCATCTCTGGGGACTTCGACATGGAGGCGGGAGGTTGGTAGAACGGGATCTGAGTCAGGCTGCCCCTGCGCTCGTCATCCTCAGGAAGCTGGAACTCGGAGAATGGCGCGGACTCGACCGTCTCGTGCACCTCCGGCTGTCCGCTGACTTGAGTCTGATCTTGGTCCTGCTGCTGATCTTCAACCTTGGAAACAATGTCGGACGCGGATGGCAGCTCGTGATGCACAAGTGGTGAAGGCGCGCCCTCCTGCTTCGCATCGTGGGAGCCATTCTCAAGTCCGTTCGCAGACCCATTTGGCGCTCCGGGAGGCGAAGATCCATCCTTCTGCTCGGTGAGACCGGACATCGAAACACCGCTGTCCACGCTTCCATCAACTGGTGGCGGGACACCCATAGGCATCATGCCACCGTTTTGCTGCTGGTAAGCTTGAATGAATCCGTCCCTTTGGCGGTTGAATGCTTGGATCGCGGCCAGCCCGGCATCTCCATTTTCGTCTCCGCCGTTCATGTCCAGAACCTCGGTGGCAATTTGCTCGAGCGAAGGAAGCGCGTAGAGTGGCGGACGCTCGGATGACGAGTGATTGGGCATCGGATACGGATTTGCAGATGCTGAGAAGGGTCCGTTGTTGGCAGAAGGCTCAGGGTACATGGAGAACAGACTCGGGTCGATCGGTGGCGCGCTGGTATTTGTTTGAGCCTGTTGCGCGGACTGTTGGTGGTTTTGATTCTCGTTCTGCTGCTGTTCGGGGTTGCCCTCTGAAGACGGCGGTCGGTAGAATTGGCCAGGAAGCTTATGGTAGACCTCAGGAGGAGCTTGGGGCGGTGTGACAGACGGCTTCGGTGTCCTTTGCTGGCCCATTGGCTTCAAGATTCCGTGCATTCCTTGCATCGATGAGGGCGCAGGCGACAATCCAGGCTCCGCAGGCTTCAGGCGCTTATTCGCATCAAGAGGGCTGCCGTCCTCTGCAGTGCGCTTCTTCGACGCTACAGAACCGCGAGGTATGGGCGACTCAGCTGCCTTGACAGGATCGACATTGCCACTTTCATCGTGAATACATCTCCGCTGGCAAGGAATCAGTACATGGGCCACGTGACGATGGGTGGCAAGTTGAGAAACACTTACTTTGCTCTTGCGGCATTCGACGCAAGCCTTGCTGCGGCCGCGCTTGACATCGCCAAACATAGCCACACCGTTCATCGTCATTGGGATGTTGGCGTTGACATAAGCATTCGTACCCGGTAAGGGGCTGTCGAACGGCTGCTCGCCATTGCTGTGCGGGGGTACAGTTGCCAACAGTCCGTTCGGTGTATGTGACTGAGGATCTCCATTAGTTTGCTGCTCGTCGATGCCGTTCTGATGAGATTGAGCCTGTTGCTCCCGCGCTTGCAGCGGAGAGACAGTGATGTTGTCACCCACCTCCGACGACTGCGGAATAAAGAAACCGTCGGGTCCGCCACCCGACGCGAACTGAGGGTTGAAAGGAGGAGGGGTCGGCGCTTGCGTGACGAGGTCTTTGTGCTTGCATCTTATGCGGCGCTTGCGACAAGCATCGCACGCGACACGCTTCGGCCCCAGGACGGAGGTCTTCGGCGTGCTTAGAAATTGCCCGGGAAACGCACTCATCATCATCGCGGATGTGAGCGCACCACTTTGCGGTGATGTTTCGCCCGGCGATTGATGGGTTTGAGGGGGGTTTGCGGCGATGCGCGATGGCGACGATGATTTTGCAGGCACTTCGCTGCCACCCTTGAAGTTCGCGTCGTTCAAGATCGAAGTGGCGTCCTCGGCTTTTCTCGGGGCCGGCCCGGGGCTCGCGGGAGTAGCCGCACTTGCCGCCGTCTCCTTAGCGGCCTTCTCGATCATTCGCTTGCTTTGCCGATCCGGTGCGACTTTCCAGGCTGCGATGGCTTCCTTGCGCTGCATCTCCTTGAGCGCACGCGCCGACAGCTTCTTCGGTTCGCCCATTTCCTTCGAGTTTGGCAGGACTGCGTCAGGGTGCGCCCACGCGGGAGGATCCTCGTTGCCGCGCTTCCACGCCACCCAGAGCGCGAAGGTCTTGGCCACTTCCAGAGGTTCGCCGTAGCCTTTCGGGATAGAAGCGTTGACACGCTTGATCCGGTCAGCCGAAATTCCTTCGATGCGGCCTTGCACGAGCATGACGGTGCGGAAGATGAAGTTAACCAGATCAGGTAAGCCATCGATCTCTGCCTGGCTGTAGTAGCGAGTGCTCTGCGCGCCTTGCCTCTCGTCCTCTTGTGAAATTCGACCGTCGAAGTCCGTCCAGACAGGCGCCTCGCGGTGGAATTGCTTGCCCTCATAGAAATCTTGTGAGACCGCTTGCGGGAGAGGGTCGTCCTTGAGGTACTTGATGGCAGTGTACCACATGATCCTTTGAAAATGCGGGTATCGAAATTTTTGCGGCGTGTTGTTATTCTTCTCGATGTCGACGATCCTGAACTGATTCTTGAACGACATCCGTGTGAGAAAGTTTCCGCCAATGACCAGGCTAGTCTCCGGAGTCCAGACTGCGTGGATCCAGCCAGAAGGGATAAGCATCGTGTCACCTGCGTGCAGATCAACTCGATAACATTCCTTGGTAGTGTGCGGCAGGAATGTGAAATTCTGCTGAGGGCTGTCGTTCCAATCTTCGTAAGCTTTGAGATGCTTCGGCTTGGGCGGGATGAAGAAGAAAGTCTTTCTGCCCTTCAGAATGTGGTAATAGACACTGCTGCCTCCAAAATCGATGTGGAAATCCGTATAGCTGTCAGCAACGGACATCAGGCAGTAGAACTGAACTCTCGGAAATTTTCCCTTGTCGGTTTCCTCCTGAGGCCACACTTCATCTTGAAGGTCAATATCGCGGACCACCTTCGGCCGTCTGAGCAAGCGCCCGAGTTTCGTTTGCGACACTTCCAGACTGATGACGTTGCGGATGGGCTTGTCGTCGCTGTCTTCTTCATAGTAATCCGCCCACTTTGCCAGGTTCATCTTGGCCCCCGAGTTCTGAGTTTTCACATCGATGACATCCAATCCGTAGTCTGGCCCGACCAAGTTGGCCACCTGTCGAACTGTCAAACCTTCAGGCATGACCATGTCCAGCTTGTCCTGGCCATCGTCTTTGACAGTGTCATACTCCAGGTCTTCGGTCGCCACCATTTCCAGGTCTTCAACGCTTGTAGATGGTTTTGGCTCCTCTGAATTTCCATTGACCACCCCAGCTGCCTCAGCTTGTTTTTGCAGGTCCCAGGGTCGCGGATTCCAGGCTGCCGGTATGCAAATCGGCTCCACGAAAGCGCTGCTTTTCTCGAAGAACTCTCGCGTGACAAGCTCGGGAGCCATACGAGGGAAAGTCTCAGGATCGAAGGTGAATGTGCCGTCCTTGATCGGTTGAATGTAGTGGTGTTCGTTGCTGTCCTCACTTGTCTTGAGCACGCCGCGCTGAAGCTCCGCATAATCGACGCTCGTATGCGCTCGTGCGCTCTTGCGAACGTAGGTCGTCTTTCCATGAGCAGGCTCGCAGGTGCTGCAAAAGTACTTGTCCACGTCGCGGACTTCGATGGCTTTCTTAAATCCAGCGCAGTCGACGTGGAACCACTTTTTACAGCCATTGCATGAGACCCACTCATCGAGCTCACCCGAATGCTGATTTGATTCTCGCGTGCTGTTGCAGCTTGCGCAAATAGTTTCTGGCATGGCCCGATTCTGTTTCCTCGATGGCCGAGAAGGCGTTACTTCTCGCACGACCATGGGTATCTCGCGTGGGACAGATTGCGCGCGAGTGCCTACAGGGGCACGGTCGAGAGTCTCGGACGCTGTTGTCTCGCTTGCACTGTGTCGACGTCGAGTGTCCTGCTTCAACTCGAGTGCTGTCTCGGCAAAGACGTCTCGCGACTTTGCAGCTTTAGCGTTCGTCCTGTTTGCGCGCTTCGAAGTCGTCTTGTCTGTCGTAGATTTCTTCGTGCCAGCTCGAGGCTTTCCTTTCGGCCAGCCTCTCTTCTTCGGTGCATCAGAAGCTTCACTCATCACCACGTCTGTGCCAGACGCATACAATACGGACTCGTCGGGAGGTGTTTGTGTTTGATGAGGCTCTTTGGGACGCGCAGTAGCGTTTGGGGGCTGGAGCGACGGTATCGAGTCTGCCGTAGCGACATCATCACTCTGACGCCTTTCGCTCGCCGTCTTTGGACTCAAGCCTGCGCCTTCGCTGGTCCTCTGAGGTGAAGGGAGATTCGGCAGCGGGTATTGGTTAGGGTACGGATTAGGATTGAAAGGAGGAAGCAGAGGAGGATTCGTCGCCTTCGCGAGAGTTTCAACCGGGCGCTGGTTGTAAACATCCGACGGGAAGCTGTTCGCGTGGGGCCTGACGCTGGGTGGAGGGTACGTCGGGGGCATTTTCACGTTTGATGCTGGCCAACCTCCAGTCCTGAAGTTCAACAGCAACGCCGCCTCTTCCACGCGACTCTCGTAACTCGCCTGTCCGGTGGAAGCGCCATTAGGCCATCCGTTTGCCTCGTAGCTTGTAGCGGGCCTTGAAGCATACGGTCCAACCTGTGGGGAAGAGAAGTAGGCAGAGCGCGCACGCTTGTGCGGAGGCTCTGTCCTTGGTGGGTATGAGGGGTGAGCATGGCTGTGTCCGCTCGTCCTGTCTCTCGTTGGGGCAGTTGCGACAACGCTCGGACTCAGCGCGAGTGCTGCCTCAGCGAGAGTGTCGATGTTCGAGGGCTTTCGCCCATGTCCTCTGTGGTAGTCGCTTTGTGCGCGCGCTCTTGTTGGTGTAGCCTTTGCGGCATTTTGCTGGCCAGGCTGCGGCTGCGGTCGCAGACCATGGCCGAGAGCGTTGTTGATGGTCGGCGGATAGTTGAAGCTGGGCTCAAGCGCCCGGAGCTTGGAGTGGGAGGGCGAGGGTGACAACGGCTCGACGTGTGCTCGAGGTGGCGTTGGCGAGCGACGAGGCTTCACGTAGCCCGCCGGGCGCTTGAAGTAGCGATTGTGCTCCGAAGCGTACATTGCGGCGCCGCGGTGAAGCCAGCGGATGTCCGAGGATGGTGTCGGCGAAGCAGGGCGGGCGCGCCAACGCCGGGGAGCAGCCGGTTCAATTGGCACAATTCGCGGGAGGGTTTCAGGTCATAATCGAGTGGGTGATCGCGCGCGCAGGGTGTGCCAGGCAAGTGTGAGTCGTCGTAGAGGGTGCGCAAGGCCCGGTGAGTAGGCGGTGATGCCCCGCGTGCCCGCGACGGTTACCCACTTGAGGTGGGCTGGGCTGGGTGAGGCCCGACTGAGACGCCGAGCGGAGGTGGGCGCGAGCTGCGAACGGCGATGCAGCGGCGGCAGCACGGCGGCAATGGCGCGGGCGGGGAGATCAATAGGGCAACAGTGAGCAGTGGTATCGCTTTACGAGGGTGTGAGGTGTCTAGAGGGCGCGCGTGCTGCGGCGAGCGAGGTATGAGACAGACAGCAGCAGATCGCGCATTCCACCTGAGCCGCAGGCAAGCACCGGCAGCTGCTGCTTTGGCTTTGGCTCTGCCTGCTGCGGCGGCAAGCTCGGGACAGCCGACAGCCCCTGCCCAGTGCGTGCCTCAGTCATCAACTGCTCCGCACTTCGTCACGTGCGTCTGACGCGCTCCTTGCGGCTGGCATGCCTTGCTGCCTCATTGCTGCCTGACCGCAGCGCCGCAACGGCGACGACGCCGGCCCGTTGACGATCTGGCAGCACGTGCGCAGCTTCAGCGACTGCATGCGATCTCGTAATCTACCGTAGCCCACCACGCCCGCTCGCTATACCACACACAATCAACCACCCGCAATACCCCTCGAACAACACTAGCCAAGCTATGAGCCGCAATTCCAGGCTTGCCCCAGAAGTGAACAGGCGAGTCCGCTCCCTCGTGTCATGCGACACCACCGGAACCTCCACCGACTAACAACCCACCAGAGCGCTCTTTGTCAAGAACCTCAGCTACACCGTCAGCACCGAAGAGCTCTTCGACCTCTTCGGCAAATTCGGTTCCATCAGGCACGCAAACCCCACACGCAACACCTCCCGGCGCATCCGTCCCACTAACACCCCACTAGGCAGATCCGCCAGGGCATCGCGAACAACACCAAGGGCTCCGCGTACGTCGTCTATGAGGACGTGAACGACGCCAAGAGCGCCTGCGACCGTCTGAACGGCTTCAACTTCCAGTCGCGCTACCTCGTCGTCCTCTACCACCAGCCCGAGAGGATGTCAAAAGCAGCCGCCGCGGCCGCGGCCGCCGCCTCCTCGTCAACAGATCTCGCCGAGCGCTCGGAGCACTTAGAAAAGCTCAAACAGGAGCATGGGGTCGCCTAGCGGTGCGCGGGAGCCGGCAGCAACAGCGAGGTTGGCATCAAGCGGAAGGACTCTGGCATCAGCGGCGCTGATAGCGAGGGCTCCGCTGCGGCTCCCATTGCGATCAAGGATTTTGGCGAGAAAGTTGGAACCGGAGGCGGCGGCGGCAGCGTCACGACTACGGTCGTCGCGCCGGAAGGGAATGTTACGATATCGGCCCTCCCCAGGGACGGGCATATGAGTTATTGGAGGCGCGTCAAGGACAAGGCGTTCGGGAAAGTCCACGTTCGCTGTGGCAGGGCTTGAGGTTCAAGTGGCGTTCTTTGATTGATAATTTCGGCCATTCGGCTGGGTTTTCCTTTCTGCGGGTTGGAGAAGTCTATATCCCTCGCAACAACAATTCAGTTTTCGCTCTCGCGATTGCGTTGCGATTGCAAAGTTTGTTCATGGTGTTCTCCTATTGCAATCTCTTCATTTGCAATGGCTTGACATTGATTGAAGTCTGATAATATGCCCACAATCTCCGAGCAGGGTCCAGGGCTTAGAAGTGGGACATAAGCCTTCATGTTTCCCCCCCTTGCAGTAATTGATTACCCCAGTGACCCTAGATGGAGCTCGTTGTGGGCACCCTACTCCATACTATTGTAATGAGGTGCTTGAACAGCATTGTTCTCACTCTCGTGGATGTAAGGTCTGTGGACGTCCATCCGATGATACGCAATTGAGCAGAGCTGACAGAAAGCTTGATCAGTGGTTCAGACACAGAGCGGGCTGCTAGAGTCATTACAGCTTCGTATCCCATCTTGCATTCATGGACAATTCCTAATCGTGCTAATCTCTATCCACAGTATGCACAGTAAGCACAGCATATTCCCATCTACGCCTTATCAGCCGGATACCTCACACCACCCTGCCTCCTCAAATCACTCGTTACACCAATAACAATCTTCGAAATCCTCTCTAAATCCTCCGCAGCCTTAACATCCTTCTCGCCCACAATCCGCGCAAACTCCTCCGCCTCCTCCTCCATATTCACCTGCGCCTTCTCGTCCCTCAGCGGCCCCGCCAGCTCCTCGCTCTTCTTCGTCCTAGGGTCCCAGTGCACCACGCTCTTAATATCCGTCGTCGCATTCACACTGATCGTACCCTTCTCGCCGTACACCTCGCACGGCGCGAAGCTCTGGTAGCCCTTGGACTGGTTGATCTGCACGCCGAAGCCGTCGTACTGCAGCAGCACGACGCCGCCGCCGTCGACGCCCGTCGCGCAGATGAAGGGCACGTACGACTGCGCTTTGGGCGCGCCGAAGAGCGCCACCGCGAACGTGATCGGGTACACGCCGATGTCGACCAGGCTGCCGCCGCTGAAGTCGAGCGAGAAGATGTTCGGCACCTCGCCCGCGAGCACGTTGTTGTAGCGCGAGCTGTAGGAGGCGTACGTCAGGCTGGCGCCGTAGATGGGGCCCAGGCGCTGCTGGTCGACGATCAGGCTGCGGAGGAGCTTGTAGTTCGCTTCCTGAATGTGCCGGAAGGCTTCGATGAGGAAGACGTTGTGCTGCTTCGCGGTCTGGAACAGGTCGTCGAGCTCCGCGGGCGTCGACGTCGCGGGCTTCTCGAGGATGACGTGCTTGCCGGCTTGCAGGAGCTGTTTGGCGTGCGCGTGGTGGTGGGAGTTCGGGGAGGCGATGTAGACTGCTTGCATGTCCTTGTCGGCAGCGAGGCCGTCGAGCGAGGTGTACAGGTTCTTGCAGCCGAATTTGGCGCCGAAGGCTTCAGCTTGCTCTTGTTTGCGCGAGTAGACGGCGTGTAGCTGCCATTGGCCTTTCTTGGAGGCGGCTTTGATGAAGGCCTCGGTGATCCAGCCGGTGCCAATTGTGCCGAAGGTGATCGCCATGTTTGTAAGTGTTTGAGGGGTGCCGGGAGAGTCGATGAAGAAGATTGACTATGGAGTGTAGGTACTGGAGGGTAAGAAGGATCAGAGAAAATAGATTTGTATGTACAGGTTCACAAGAAAGCCAAAGTGTCGTCAAAGGCGTGTGGACCTTCCTCCACAACAGCAGTTGAGACTCACAAAAGTTGAAGGAAGTGGGGGGCGATGACGGAGCGCGGGGCGCCAGCTCCAAAGCTCCAGGTCAAACAGTCGACATCATTTGCAACGGAAACATTCAACTAGTGGTCGATTCGGAGTGGACTTGCGTGTTCTCTTTGTTGTTTTTGAAGACAGCCACTGATAGTGCAAATCTAAATTTGTGATTGACTTTGTGCCAGACATCACTCTGTTCGTCTTCGTTGATATCCTCTTTTGTTGAAAGCCGCAGCCTCAATATCAACAACTCCCTTCCCTTCGACTCATTGGACAGCCACAAGACGACATTGGGAGCGAATCGCATGCGAAATGCGCCCAGGTATACCTGCATGATCTATACACACAAAGCACATTGTCAAACGCATCCATAACTACCGTGAAAGATTCGAAGCAGAAGCCCAGTAAATGGCCTTAAGATTGTAAGGGTTAGGGTTGGGGCAGCCTTCCAGCGGCCACTTATCCGGAAGTTTGCAGATTGAAGGCTCACCAAACAGAGGACCAATCCTGATGGGGTAGAGCAAATGATAGAATGTCAAACGTGATAAGAAACGAAACACTTTTCAAGATCATCAAGGAGCTTTTAATGCTTCTCGGAACAGTTATTTTGCCTCATCCGCGCTCACAAAAATTTCCAAGACGCCTGCAAACTTCTAGAAAGACGATGACCTCTTCTATATCCGAGGTCGTCCCCTCATGAGAGGGTTTTCCGCACACCGGCGGCTCAGCTCGCCACATTCACAACCGCCCACAACGATGCCATCCGACACTGATCTGCCTCCATCTAAGCGACGGCGCGTGACGCGAGCTTGCGATCATTGCAAGTCTCGCAAAAGGCGTTGCAATGGGCAAAAGCCATGCGCGTACTGCACCGAGCATAGAACGAAGTGCACCTACGACGCGCCCTATACACGCGGCAAGCATGCTCAGCATCCTGCAATACCAGATGCCAGTATTGCAGAGGTCCCAGAAATTGACGCGTCAAGTCCACGTATGGCTGGACGATGGCCGCGACTCTCTCTCTCACACACCGCGCCGGTTGTTGTGAATGATGGTGATCGCAGTGGCGTGCAAAGCAGTAGGGCAAGATCGCCCGTTGGGGGCGAGAGTGCAGGGCCTCTGGGACAGCAATACCTTGGCCCTACATCACCTTTCTCGGTACGTTCAGATCTGTATTTGTGTCTCTCCATCTCAAGTAGTCGGCTATCTTCTGACGCCAGGCAGTTCATCCGTCGAGCGACCCGACGATTTGGCAACCTGAACGCAATTTCGACGGCAACGCTATCTGAAGAGCCAAAGAATGGAGTTTCTATCTTCAGTACTGGCGATCGACAACTTCCAGAAGTGGATGTGTCGACCATACAGCTGCCTGATGAGGCGCAATGCAAGATGTTCGTCAATCGCTATTTCGACTTTGCCATGGCAACTTATCGATTCTTGCATCACCCAACTGTCCTCCAATGGGTTGATCGGTTACCAGGGCACAAAAATCCTCATCCGCTACCTCCAGTTCAAAAAGCGATCCTTCTCTTGGTATTTGCAACGGGTACCTTGTACAATGTAGATGACAGCCACAACGTCTTGCCGGACAGAGACGGAGGGCGTCATCTTGCTGGTGAGCGGTACTTTCAGGCTGCGCAGAAGATCATTGCGGGCGAGACTGGTTCTTTGCAGCTGGAATCTGTCCAAGCACGGTTGGCTGCGACTCTGTACCTGCTGAACACTTCCCGTCTCAACCAGGCGTGGTACTTGTTTGGTACTACCTACCAACTGGTCATCGCCCTTGGACTCCACAGGAGAAGCGCCACTTACCAGATTCAGAAGGATTACGTTCTCTCGGAATGTCGGAAGAGATCCTTCTGGGCGGCGTATACACTGGATGGCTACTTTAGTGTCATGCTTGGTCGGCCTCCTTTTCTGAATGATGACTTTGTTGACCAGGAGTACCCACAGCCTTTGAACGACCAAGATATCACTCCAGGGGAAATCACAAGAAAGTCCAAAGGAATCGACTGTCTCATAACGGCTTCAATCCAGCACGCAAAGCTGGCTCATGTCGTTAGAAGAGCTTCCAAAGACCAATACCTGCTTCACCAAGTCAGTGAAGAGCGCCAGATACAGACTGCGGCTCAGCTAAACAATGAAATCGCGAAGTGGCAAGATGAGCTTCCGATCTTCCTCTCTGGCGCCATTAACCCTGCCAGTCTCATTCCAGTCTTCCGTCGTCAAGTCACAGTATTGAGAATGGCGTGTGCGCATGCTATCATGCTGGTTAACAGACCCTTAATACTGAGCCGCCACGCAAAGCCTGTAGGTGTTCAGCCTCATGTTGAAGAGTGTTTATCAGCCGCAAAGCTGATGCTCGAGTTGGTGCTCGACTTTGTGGCAGACAACCATATGTTCCAGGGGTTTTGGAAGACTCAGGTAGGCGTCACGCCCAATATACGAGTAACTCTAACGACTGCTGACTCCTTCATAAAGTACGTCACGTTCAACGCACTTTCAATAGTCTACGTGTGGATCATTCAACGCAAAATTGGCCGGCTAGCCACCGTCCCCTCGCAATACGAAGAGTCAGACCTGTTCAACATCGCGGAAGCCGTGCAGACGCCATTAGCGAAAGCAACGCAAAGCAATGCGCCCAATCTTCGATACACCATAATACTGGGAGAGCTGCAGCGAGAAGCCAGGAGGGTCATTGCGTCAGCATCTTCCAATGGTGATCCTGGTACCTCAAGCTCTTCCGATCAAGCCGAAGCCAGCCACATAGACACCGCATCCTTGAGCGGACAGCCGCAATCGCTGGGCTCCGCTGAGTGGGACCTTGGAAGCATGGACTTCCCACTTGATCCGAACCTGTGGATGCAGTTGGATTCGTTCCCCTTTAGTAAGTCTTTGGCTGACCGAACTCACGCGCATATTTGAGCTGACATATTGGTAGCCGACGAGCATTTTCACCAGGGTGGCTACGGGTTCTCGACAAACACAGACCTTGGTGGCACGATGTAGCCAGTTGATGCATCTATCGTCTCTGGGTTCCTACAACTGCGTGATGGATCACAATGAACGAACAAAAAGAGAGTCAGATTGTGTGGTCGTAAATTTGTATTCCCCTTCTACCTTGGTACCCAACTCCGAACAATTCTATATCTTAACCATTCCTTGGAGAATATCCTGACACTCTGAGAGCACTTCCTCTAAATCTCGAGCAGCATCGACCGGCACAACATCAACCTCACTATCCTGAGCCGCCTCCAAAAGCTCAACTTGCGCATCTACCATCTCCGGCGCCATGTAATGGTCTTCCCGCAAGGAAAGTCTGGTCTTCAACTCATCCCGGCTCTCCGTCTCAAGCATGACGAAGAGTGTGCGAAAGCCAGCAATCTCCTGCAGAGTCCGCAACTCCTGGCGATAGATACTCCTCAAGGCCGAGCATGTCACAAGCACCGCAGGTGCCTTGGTGGTATTCAGACGATCGATGGCCGCGCCACGAATGTGCGCCAGCCAGCTCATGCGGTCGGCATCCGTGAGAGCGATCTGGCTCCCCATCCTCTCGCGCGCTGTTTTCGAGTGCATGTCGTCGCCTTCGATCATGGGAAGACTCAGCTTGTCCGCCAGCGCGCGAGCGATAGTCGATTTGCCGGAGCCGCAGGGGCCGCCGACGACTATCACGGCGGGTTCGTTTTCGGAGAGGCTACCAGCGGACCACTTTGCTTCCAGTGAGGAGACAATCTTGCGGATGAGACTCTTATCGATGGTCCCGGCATTCTGCAACGACGGCGAGCCGCCCTGAGCCCGAGACGTGGCGTGCGCAAGCGAGCGCCTCGGCTTGTCATTGTCGTACTTGCTGGCGAAGAAGTCTACGAGCTTGATCGGAGGGTTCTTCGAAGGATCCGGCTCCGACGCTCGTAGCAGGCGGATCCACTCTTGCTGCGGCACTGTTTCGAATTGCAGCCCTGCCTCTCTGAGCAGGGGCAAGAGGTCTCTGGACCAGTGGAACGACTTGTCGTTCACGACGTTCATGACGCCGCTTTCGGCCCCTGAGCACGCGATCTCCGAGCACGCTTTCGCGACGACGTCGACGGGCAGCCAGTAGGGCGTTTCATCGAGCTCGGGCAGAGCGCCGACTGTCTTCGCCGTCTGGAAGATCAGAGGGATCGCTTCTGTGTTGTTCCAGACGCCGTTCTGCGTGTCGCCGATGATCTGTCCGACGCGCAGCACCCGTGTCCTGAGACCTGTCTGCCGAGACGCCCGGTCGCAGAGATGCTCCGTGACCAGCTTCGACTGCGCGTAGCCCATGCCTTGAGCGTAGCTGTACGACTCCGGCAACGCTTCCGGGACCACATCGACTGGCGTCGCTGCCGTCGCAGAGACGGACGAGCAGAAATTGAACGAAGCGGGCTGCGGGCGCTTGGAGGCTAGGCAGAGATTCATCAGGTTCTTCGCGCCGGCGATGCAGTCGGCTTCGAAACTCTCGAGGCCTTTGTTAAAATTGACCGACCACGCGAGGTGTAGGAGGTGGGTGATGGAGCTGCTGATGTCGTCGTAGTCGCTTTGGGCGAGGCCGAGATGGGCGTCGCTGAAGTTTGAGGGCAGGGCGATGATTTTGGAGCGGCTTGGGAGCGACAACTGGTGGTAGAGTAGTCGCTCTCTGAGAGACTCGCGCACTCTGTAGCCCGCGGATTGCTTGCTGTCTGCTCGGACGAGGCAGTAGACTTTGCGGACGGATGCTTGGGTGACTAAGTTGGCGACGGCATGGGCGCCGAGAGAGCCAGTCACACCAGTGACGACCTGCAAGTGTCAGTCATGGATCGGAAGGATCAATGGATTGCTGCAACTCACGATGTATTTCCCGTCGGCAGGATTGTTCAGGGGAACATGCTGAGGGAACTCCGCGTACTTCTCAATCATGGCCGAAATTCGATCTTCGACACCGACGACCTCGCGCTCAGGACCGCCCGACTGTAGCCGGACGATCTCGTCCGCCATTTTGCCCAAGGTTGGGAAGTCAAAGACGAAGTTGCGACCAACCTTGTCGCCATCCACCTTCAGATTCTGCAGAACGAAGCTTCGGACCTGGATGGCTTGCAAAGAGTCGACGCCGAGGCTGAAGAGGTCAGCGTCGTCACCGAGGACGACACCGGCTTTGAGGGCGACGCGTTTCTGCATCTCTGCTCGCAAAAACTCGAGCAGCTCGCTCCTTGGCAACACTAACGTCCCGGATTGCTTGTCGACGTACGCAGCATCGATTTGCTTTGCAAAGTCTCGATAGAACGCAGCGCGGATGACGGTGCCTTTGTCGGTACGGCGGTAGTCGACGTCTCGCGGCAGGACCCTGATCATGTCCTTCGAGAGCTGGGAGTATGCTGGCATGTTTGCGTTCATTTCTTCGATCTTCGGCATGACTGCGTCAACGAGCTCTGCATCTTCAAGATTCGAGGTTGTCGTAGGAATGATGAAAGCTCCAAGACGGGCTTTGTTGGCGCCGAATACAACCGCCTCTGCGACGTTGGAATCCTGTCGGATCACACCTTCGACCAGTAAGGGGTTGGCCTTCTCGCCGTTCTCGAGCACGATGGTATCGTCCAGACGGGCGTAGTACTTCCAAGCATCCGGAATACTAGGATGAGGCTCGAAGAGATCTTTTGTAGCATACGACCCATCGTCTCTATTCGTCGCGACTTTCGAGCCCCAACCCTCCCTCACACAGAGCTCATAGAGATTCGGCCCTCTGGCCTCCATACTGAGGTACGGCTTAAGATGCGGCGGCACGCGCATCCAGTCCCAGCCTTTATCTTGTCGGTGGTCGCGGAAAGACGTCATGAGCTGGCCGACTTCGGTAGCACCGTAGTGGCCGACGAGGTTCACGCCGCTGGCCACGAGCCTGTCGCCGATGGGCTTGGGGCACGCGGAGCCACCGAACATCACGATCTCCAGTTGGCTGAGCAGTCTGAGGCCTTCGTCTGTCTCGCTTAGGAGCTTCAGAGCGTAGGGCACGCCGTACAGGATTCGAATGTCGGGGTGCTGCTTCAGCGTTGCAAGGAGGTGTTTGCTAGCGAGAGGAAGGCGGGCATTGTAGATGTAGATCTTCTTACGCGAGTGGATTGCCCGGAACAGACAGCATATGCCATGGTTGTGGTAGAGGGGAAGGGTGATGTGCCCGACCAGACCGAAGTTCTGGGAGTAGGTGTACAGCGCAGCGCGGTGCGTCTGGTAGATGGGCTTCGGCAAGCCGGTTGATCCGCTCGAATGGATGATGAAGCAGATGTTGTTTGTTTCTCGGGCCGGGTCCAGAGAGGCTGATCTCAAAGTGGTGCTAGTCTCTGGAGACGATGAGGCAGCGAAGATGGTCCCGGTTTTCAGAGCCGGAATGCTTTGGGATATAATCTCTGCATTTGATGCGAAGATATTCTGATAAATGAGTGCTGTTGCTTTGGTGCTCGACAATAAGGACTCGTAAGCTTCATCCGTTATTCTGGTCGACAGGAGCAAGGCGGAGTGACCAAGTCTGGATATGGCGAGGAATGCGACCAAGTAGTCGAGGTCGGAGTTACCCAAGAGGCCAACGACTTGCACTGGTTCGTCTGAGTGGAGTCTCTGTGGGATCCAGCTGGAGTACTTAACCGCTGCTCTCTCCACCACTTGATCCAGTTGCCGAGGAGAGTAGTCGACATAGTCGGTGCCTTCGTGTGGGTATGCAACAATGGGCTGGTCGTTGTGAAGCTGTCGTGCCCGCAGAGCAATGAGCTCGTTGATAGTCGATGGGATGGTCTTCTCCAAGATCTCAGACGGGCTTGCTGCCACCTCAATCCTCTCAATCGTTTCAACGGCAACGTCCTTCGTCTTCAGCGGATCGCTAAGTGCGATGGGTGATAGTACGGCCGCCATTGGGGGCTTTTGACGCGGTATCGACCATGCACTGTGGACGGACGCCATCGCAGTTCTTAAGTGGAAGGGCCACTACCCTTAGACCATCGGACATCAACTAGGCTGTGAGGCACTTTCGAGGTCGGCGGACCAAGACATTGTGCGGGGATGGGTCGCGGATTGACGTTCGGCTGGCGGCATTCCCATTCCGCCCTTGTTTTTCCGCTCCGTCTTTTGATCCGTTCTCCTTCCGCCTTTTCCATCCAACGGAGAACCGTCAAAGCCCTAGATTTGGCACGCCACAGTGACTGAACCTGCCGACTCTATTGGAATCTCCTCACTTACGATGCGAGTACCCCAACTACTTCTCCGCATTGGTGGAGCTGGGGAATCCGGGGTGGCTCAGATGATCTGTGAGCCCGCGCTGTCATATATCAAGTGGAGTCCTTGTGCTTTGCTATCTGTCTGGCTCATCAGCTCGTCCTCAACTGTCCAAGAACGAGACTTGGCCATTGTTGTCACAGACGCTGTTACCATACCTTGAGCAACGACGAGCCAACATGAACCGACAAGACAACGAACGGGCTTCGACCCACTCGGTCGATAAAGACCTCGAGAAGGTTGACTACATTGAAGTCAGCCACAACAAGTATGCCAACCTGGGCCTGACCGCGGAGGAGACCGAATTCTACGAGAACTACCCTGAGGACAAGAGGAAGAAGATGATTCGCAAGGTCGATGTGCGCCTGGTGCCTGTGCTGGCGCTCCTATACCTGCTGGCTCATATCGACCGCGCCAACATCGGGAATGCTAAGGTAAGCTTCTTGGGATATAGTTAGCGATGAAAGCCTGTAGCTAACAATGGCCTCAATTGATCAGATCGAGGGCATGCTCGATGACCTCAACATGAGCGGAATCCAATACAACATCGCACTGTCTATCTTCTTCATTCCCTACATTCTTCTTGAGGGTGAGTGATATGTACTGCCTAGTTTCTCTTGAGGAATGTGACTGACTCGAATGATTTGCATAGTCCCATCCAACGTTATCCTCAAGAGGTTTAAGCGGCCTTCGACCTACATTGGCATCCTTGTCGTCTCTTGGGGCATCGTCATGACTTTCACAGGCATCGTGAAGAACTTTGCTGGCTTGATGGTCTGCCGTGTCTTACTGGGCGTAGCAGAAGCTGGTTTCTTTCCTGGTGCAGTGTATCTGATTACGAGGTGGTGAGTATCTACGAGGACACCAGAGACAAATGTGAGTCCAAGGCACTGACTTTCTCCAATAGGTACGGCCAGCGCCAAGTTCAGACCCGTCTCGCTCTATTTTACTGTGCTTCTGCTCTATCAGGCGCTTTCTCCGGCCTTCTTGCTTTTGCAATTGCTAAGATGGATGGTGTTGGCGGCAGACCAGGCTGGGCTTGGATTTTCCTGCTGGAAGGCATTGCTACTGTCGTTGTTGGCGTGGCCTGTTTCTTCATCATGCCTGACACTCCCGCCTTGTCGGGAAGGTGGCTCACTGCCGAGGAGACCCGCTACTTCGCCATCCAGACGATCATCAAGGACGGCGGAAGGACGACGTCAGAGAAGGCAGACAAGTTCAAGTGGTCTTACTTGATCGATCTCGTCACCGACTACAAGGTCTACCTGCAAGCTTGGATCCTCTTCACTGCCTCCGTCTGCGCTTACGGTACGTCTTCTTGATCAGCGACAGCTCGAAATCCTGCTGACACCCTCTAGGCCTTAAGTTCACAATGCCCTCGATTACAAAATCGATGGGCTACAGCTCCTCGCAAGCTCAGCTACTGACGATCCCTCCCTACGTGGCCGGCGCGATCTCCGCTGTAACTCTCTCTAAGCTCGCGGATCGCTTCAACTGGCGCATGCCATTCATCCTTGGCCCTATGACTTCAGTACTTGTTGGATTCTGCATCTTGCTCCCGTTGGCCAAGAACATTGAGAACCAGATCCCAGCATGCTACATCGGCGTCATGCTCATCTGCATCGGCCAGTACCCCGTAAGGCCCCAAGAAACCTGTTACGTCAAAGAAACCACTGACAACCAGTCCAGACCAACCCCGCAGGCAGCGCCTGGATCTCAAGCAACCTGGCCGGCGACTCCAAGCGTGCTATGGGCATCGCTCTCAACATCTGTCTCGGAAACACTGGTGGCATCCTCGGCTCTTACATGTTCCTTGACTCGGAACAGGAGCAGGGCTACCCCACAGGTTTCAGCATTGGCCTGGTGTTCGCTGCCATCACGTTGATTAGCACCGTTGTACTGGAGCTATCCTACAAGCGGATCAACAAGAAGAGGGACGCCATGAGTGACGAGGACATCAGGGCTCAGTACACGGACGAGCAGCTTGCAAGACTAGGCGACAAAAGCCCGCTGTTCAGGTACAAGCTGTGATCGGCTTTTCCACGGTGGGGACACGGAGAGGGATGGTGGAAACTCGGGAGATGAGGAAGCACTTGCCAATTTGGAGTGTGATGGAAAACGGATAGAAGCTTCTAGTGATCACGTTTCATTTAGGAACACCGTATTGATCTCGTTGCAAATTCTGCAAGTCATTCGCGTTGTTTCGTGGCAATGGATTGCGTTGACTGTAGTAAGGTGCTTCGCGAGGAACGAAGGAGGAATCTTGCTGATTCGGACGTCGAGGTCACTGCACTAGACGCCTAGCTCGAGGAGTCTCCCCCGGTACCTGCGTCTACACTAAGCTTCCTGCGAAAGAGGACATGGAGGCCCATCGATCGAATCGGATGACATCCGCTATTCGAACTGTACAGTAAATTCTATCACGGGCGTCTGGCGTACCAGCAGATCCGAGAGCTTCGATAGACGACCACGCGTCGCGATCCCTTCCAGTGTCTACTCAGGGAACTCTACAATGGACCAATATCATGGTAATTGACGGCGCCATATTATTCTTGACATGTGCCACCAAATCGAGCGGGCGAGTCCGATGGTCTTTTGACATAATGTGTATGCTTCTCGGTTCCGTCGACACGAGTCAAGCTGACTCAAGCAAGAGAGAAACAATAATATTTGATTCTAAGCTTCCGGCGCCAGGGGCCCGGAGGCACTAGTGCTGTGAAGATCGTTAGTCCTTGCGAGCAAGCCGACGTGACTGAGTCCTTGGAATGCCGGCTAGCACCCGTGACGACGTATGGAGACGGAGAAAAGTCCTGACCATTCTTTAGCATGATGTATGGCTGTAATGGTTGATGGGTCCCCACGACAAGAACGGCTCAGAGGAAAAGCGGGATTTGGTGAGGGGCTTTGGGCACTGGCACATCACCCTTGTCGATCCCGCGCTGACAGACTTTCCCAGCCGCCTTTCAAGCTCCTGCCATCGCCGCCCTCGACACATCACTAACACATGCCATCGAGCATTCTTTTCAGGAGGCAAAAATCATCCTTGGGACCTCAGAAGATCCCAGTCGGAGCATCGTCGGATCCGAAATCACCACTCAGATCTTCTAAGCCACTGTGATGGAGCGACCGACCTGTCACCTCTGTTGTCACGAATAGTGTGACGAACGCCGTTCGGGTGTCACATGGCAAGGTTCGTCCCGCGTCCATAGCGTTGGGCACACGATAGAGCGGAGTGCAGACGACGGCAGAAATCTTCTGTACGTCCCTTGATGAACGCGGAGTCGCGGGTCCCGGATTCTGGGTCCTTGAATGCGCCCTCAGCAATTTTGGCTTCCAGGCAGACCAACACCCCATTTCCGAGAGCATCTATCCCGGAAAGAAAGCAACATGACACGGCTTAAGCGCATTATAAGCTTTTTTGACTTGTCAATTCGCTACCGCGAATACGCCGATGATGCCACGAACCCAGTTTGGGCTTCTAACAGTCAAAGATCCCAGGCAGGAGCATATATCATGTCATTCCTTCGTGCTGCCGTCTTCGTGGAATTATGCGTCCCGACGTATAGTTTCTCGTTTCTCCTTTGACTCCTTCACAATGACAGATCCTGGAGGCCGCGGAGACCGGATTTTGGCGGTTTTCATATTCTTCCTCGTCTTATGCACAATCGCATGTGCACTGCGCGCGTTTACCCGAATCAAGATACAGAAGGCGTTCGGATGGGATGATCGGCTTGCGCTCTTGGCCTGGGTATACCTCATGCTTTGTGACTGATGTTCTTGCCTGTAAACTGACTTTTCTAGATGAGCTTTGTGGCCTTCTCCGCATCAGCCATCACTGGCATATACTATGGAGCAGGACAACACGTTGCGGACATCCAACCTCCAAGCAATGTTGAAATAGCGTTGAAAGTATATCAATCATGCTGCCCGAAACCATCCACATCAGTTCAGTCTCGCTAACAGATTGCAGTACTGGTGGCTCTGTCCCATACTGCTGATCACATCAAATATCATCATCAAAGCTAGCATCGGCGTCATGCTCCTGCGACTCAGCGTCCAAAAGGTTCACCGGATCCTCGTCTGTGTCAGTCTTGCAGTCCTACAGACTTACAACGTCTTCTTTCTATTCCTATTCCTATTACAATGCCAGCCGGTCGACTACTTCTGGAAAAAGGCTGCCGGCGGAGTGGGCTCTTGTATCAACCCTCGCATCATTAGCATTGCTTATTACGGCTATTCCGCCATTGCATGCGTGACGGACTGGATCTTCGCGACCCTTCCAGCTTTCTTCGTCTGGCAATTACAGATAAGTGGACGAGAAAAGGCTTCAGTCATCCTGATCCTAGCGACAGGCGCATTGTAAGTATCTGGTGATTGGTCTGCCCACCAGGCTCTCCTTCACTCTTCTACAGATTCTAGGAACGGTCTCACTGAGACATCATCGCAGGGCTTCTATGGCGACGATCGCCCGCATTCCTTACATCTCGCAACGGGAGAACACAGACGACTTTCTCCACTCAACCATTGAACTCGCCGTCTGGAGCGACTGCGAGCTCGGCTTGGCTCTGACGGCCGTCTGTTGCGCCACCCTTCGTCCACTCTTCCGCGCAATCTTCCCACCCTCCGCCTGCACATCTGGTGACCCGGTAGCCGATGGCGCCTCACAACGGGCGATTTTGCCTCCCCAAGTCAGTGCACCCGACCAGGCTCAGCAAAGACGCTATAGGGCCAGTTGCCCCGATTTCGAAAATGTGGAGATGGGAGAAGTCAGGCAAGCGCCCGACTTCGGCACCATCACCATGGTGTGGCATCCGAAAACTCCACGACTGAATGAGGCGAATGACGACGCTGGAAGCAGCCATTCATCGGCGAATGTCATCAACCACAAAGTTTCGTTCTACCGATCTGAGGATGTCGCTGACGCGACGAATGAGTTCTCGCAGCAGCAAAATCGACCGCGGTCTGATGTCTGAGATTGCGCTGGGACTTGGACGGCGACATGAATCGGCACAGAGTTTCGTCGAGAGCGGCCAGTGTATGAAGTAAGGATTGATGAGATCACAGCATTGTCAGCCAGAGGAAAGGAGGCCATGTGCGTCTGCTTTTCCATCGTATATTAGCTCATTTTAACCATTGTATATGTATCATCAAAAGAGCTCGAGCCAGAGCGGTTTAATCCATGATTACGCTACAATGTCTCGCCATCCATGGGACCCTGGCGTTCTCAGTTTCGAACTAGAAACGTGAGGGCTCCGCCTCCGCCACGCAAGCTACTATACGCGATGCCAGAAGAACCCAGCAAAGACACGGAACACGTTGTCTACCTACCACGGAATAGGCTTCCCCTCCCTCGTGACAAACATCCCACTATCCTCCGGCTTCAAGCCCTCAATAATCGGCAGCATCATCGCAATGGCGTCCTCAGCATCAATCGCACCCTCCTCGCGCACGTGAGTCATGCGACTCTCGACTTTCCCAGGATGGATAATGCCAAACGCCACCTCCGGGACGTCGGCCGCGAAACTCTTGACAACATAGTTGAGCCCTGCCTTGCTCGCGCCGTACGCGTAGGCGCCGCCCTTGTTGTTTGCGATGCTGCCCATACCGGAGCCCATGACAACGACTTTCGCGGCGCCGCCCGAAGCCCGCAGGTTGGGCAGCAGCGCGCGGATGATCATGAACGTCCCCAGCGTGTTGACCGTTAGCGTCTGCTGGAAGACCTCGGGGTCGGTGGCGTCTAGGGTTTCTGCTTTGGACGGATCGGCCTCGTGCTTTTGGACTTCTGGGTTGAGGCCGCGCACGGCGGCGGAGTGGATGAAGAGGTCTACGGGGGCGTTTTTGAGGTCTGAGTTCAGGGCGTCGAGGGATTCCTGGGAGGAGCTGTTGACTGTGTGGGTCGTTATGCTGGCAGCGGCATCCTGAGGCTTGACATCGTCCGACCAAGAGACGTCGATTGCGTGGATCGTGTTGTTGGAGTCTTTGGCGTAGTGCTCCAGGAAGGTATGCCCAATGCCGGAGCCAGCCCCGGAGATGGCGATGACGGGCATGGTTGTTAGAGAGGAAGTGATAAGGATTGATGGTCGTTCGAGAGGTTTCGTCAAATATGAACCGATACAGAGGTGAACGTCCAGGCAGGATTCTAGAACGCTGTATTATAGGCCTTACCTGTAGCTGTGATACTGTTGAGGTGGCCAACCTCAAGAAGGGCGCGTACGTCACTCTTGCCGCGTGGTCGAATCTGAGATCATGGTGAGGTGATGATGTATTGAGGCGTCCAGGTAATCAAGCAAGCGGACGCTTGTATATATGCCGTATGTACACATCAAGAAGTTTACGATGTTGTCCCGTCGAGTCCAGTGCCAGTGAGAGACTTGAAGACTCGCGGAAACTCCGTAGCCCATATCTGAATAGACCAAAAGCGGGCCTTTGCAAGCGTGTGCGCCAATGATAGGCTTCCAAACCAACCCAGCCAATTGACACGCGTTCATCACAGTATTAACGCGAACCTGTGAGAACGATCCTAGTGACATCGGCATTGGAAGATACTAGTCACTTTGTGCAGGATAAGATCATCTTCCTCCATGAGAGTCATTACTTTGGTGTTCCAGTGGGCACGATGGATGTGCCCATCGCTGCAAATGTACTTGGCACACTAGGAGCCGTCTTCTGGTCCATCCAGCTAATACCGCAAATCGTGGTCAACTATCGAAGGCATAATGCCACAGGCCTTCAGCCGTCGATGGTATTCACCTTCATGTAATACATGCGATCGATATGGTAGATGCTGATAGACCTTCAGATGATGCTTTGGGCTTGGGCTGGCGTTCCGCTCGGAGTGTACACTATCGTGGAGCAATTCAATATCGCACTTCAGGTCCAGCCACAGATGCTAGCATTCTTAAGTCTGGTGACCTGGATTCAGTGCTACTACTACGAGCATAAATGGAGTGTTTTCAGGGCATTGACTGTCGTCGTGCCTATTGGCTGCGCCATGGCTGGCATTGAAGTCGGCCTCATCTTTGCTTTGCGAGCAGGCAAGCGAAAGGGCACCGACTGGCCTGTGACACTCATGGCTGTCCTGGCGGCTGTTTTTCTCGCTCTAGGAGTTTTGCGTCATTACTACGATATCTACAAGCACCGGACTGTCAGAGGTATATCTTTCCTGTTCGTCGGCATCGATGCCCTGGGTGACCTGACCTCGTTGATATCGGTCGTGTTCCAGCCATCGTTGGACGTGCTCGGACTTGTCATCTACGGCGTCGAGCTGACTTTGTGGATCGGTGTCTTTGCCTGCGGAGGTTACTATAACCTCACCCCATGGCTGAGAGCGAAGATGGGACAGCGCAATGGGAAGCTTGATCCTGCAGACGGACAGCCTCCGGCGACCGGTGTTGCTCAGCATGATATGCCGTCATCAACATCTGTTTTTCGGACTCCTTCGAGTGACTCGAATGCGCTACGTTCCAGAGTCAATGCTGGAGGGGTGGAATTGCAGCCGTGAGCCTCTGTAGAGAGAAAGCATAAAGTCTAGGTACCCCTGGAACTCATGCAGTCTAGTCATATCGCATCGCGCAGTGAAAACACACATTGACCACTGTTACCTCCCTGAGTATCCTGATCACATGTGTCATGTGAACTTGAAACGACCGTCACATGTCAGTGACTTGTGCTCGCAGTCGCGCAAACCAACTGTGAACGCAGCCAGCAGCTTTGCACATGTTCTAACCTCACCTCACGTCTCCCGCGCTAGCCACGCCACCCACAACTTTTTCACAACACCGAACAACACCGCACAACAACCCACTACCAACTCCAACCAAATCAATTACCCGCCACAATGGCCACCGCAAAGGAAGACCTCCGCAGCGGCTACAGTAAGCGCACCTCCCCACCAACCCCTTATACCCCATCACTCACACCGCCCTCCCAGCCTCGCCCACCATCCCCGCGACACCCGCGACCAGCAACCTCGCGAAACCAAAACGCACCGCCAGCACCGAGACCCTCGCGACCACCTTCTCTGAGCTCTCCACCCCATCCGTCGCCTACCCGAACCCGCCGCTCAACACGCCCGCCTCGCCCTCCCTCGCCGGCGACGACCTCGCCCTCACCACCCGCCTCTCGCAAGACGACCTCGAGGGCCTCACCCGCCGCCTGCACGTCGCCACGCCGCCGACCTCCCCGCCGTCCACCTCAGCCCACCAGCCCGGATCCTCCAAGCAAGGTAAACCTCCCCTCCCCATCCCCCTCAAAACCCACCAATCCACCACCCACCCACCAAAACTAACCCTCCCCCCCTCACCAGCCCCATCCCCCACCCCCTCGCGCCTCCACTCGCGCACCTCCAGCACAACCCCCACCCCGACCGCAACCCCCCAGCTCGAATCCACCGAGCCCCAAGTCTTCGAATACAGCGCCTGGGCCATGGTCGCGGAGGAAGACACGATGCGGGCGCTGGCGCGCGTGGCGATGCTGGCGCGCGACGAGCACGCCAAGGACCCGCGGCGCAGCGTCGAGGAGTACTACAGCGCCCGCTTGGCGGCGCTGATCGCGCGCGCGGAGGTCGGGTTCGACGGGGGGTTTTTGGGCAAGTGAGGTGCTTGGTTTGACTAGCGGTGGGGAGTTTGGTTGAGCGGCATTCGTGGAGTTGGGATTGGAGGGATATCAACGAGGAGATTTTCTTTGGTCTTCTCTATTGTGAAAGCTGGGCGATTGTCAGCTGAGCTGGGATGGGAACCAGGGGAAATGGAAATGGGTGCATGCCGCGGGGTAGGCGGCGAGGAGGGCTCGACTCGACTCGACTGGGGTTTGACTTTACTTGGTTGTCGATACCACACTGCGATAACGAAGCGAGTTCCGCGCGGCACGGAACGACGAATGAAAGCTGTTTTGCTAATTCGTCATTGATACAAGTAAGCAGTACAGTGCCAGAGGGTATAGTACAGCACGTCGTGTGAGGTTGCATAATAAGCAACCAGAACAGAAAAACCCCCCCCCCCCCCCCCCCCAAAAAAAAACACCCAATCCTAGAAATCGATGAGAAAAGACTCCGCCGCCCGGTTCCGTCGTGAACGTTTTTCCTCTTTGCTGAGCCCATAGTCTTTGTTGTGTCGAATAATCAAATCAAATGCGCCGAGCCGATTTTTGCCAAGGCTGGTTGGTATTAGCTGGAAGGTTGCGCCATTGGGTTCTGGGCTTGAGCTTGAGGGTTCATGCCGCCGTTCATCGAGTTGTTCCGGGGCGAGTTGGCTGCTTGCTGCTGTGCCATGCGGTTATCGTAGCCATTCCAGCCGGGGAAGAGCTCTCGCAGCTGCTCGTACTTGGCTTGCAGTTGGGGCATGTGGGCCGGAGGGCTCATGTGTGCTGGGCCAGGCGGCGCTTTGGCTGCTTGCTGGGTGTCCGCTCTAGGCGCGAGGTAGGCGAGGTTCGCCTGTACCCTGCGCAGGCACTGTATGTACTCCTCCGCGGCCATAGACTCGTCCATGTTGAGCGCGCGCAGCTGGAGCTGGTGCTGAGGGTTCATGGCGCCGCCGCGACCTTGCGCTTGGAGGTTGTTGATCTCCTGCAGCAGTTCGCTGTTGATGTCCAGCAGCATCTCGACTCGCTTCTGCTCACGTGCCTGCGTGCCCGGGGACTGCGGGGCTGAAGGAGAGGCACCAGCGTTGCCGCCGCCATGCTGGAAGTTGGCGGCGGGGGTCTGTGGGAGAGGAGGCGCGGCCATGGGGTACTTGGTCGGCGGGGTTTGCTGTTTGGGCGGCTGGGCCTGCTGCTGCTGCTGGAAGTGAGGTTGGGGACCCGCATAGGGCGAGTTGATCTGCTGTGGGGACGCGCTGTGTCTGACGCCGGGCTGCTGTAGGGGCGGCGTCGGCGTGGCACTGGTCGAGGTCACGGACTGCGCGAAAGGCGCCGAGGTGAACGGGCTCTGCTGGCCTGTCGCATGGTGGATGTCAGCACAGGGTAGGACAGGGCGTCATGCCGGCAGATGAGGCCGTGGGACGGGAGTCAGGGAGCAGGCGAGTTAGGGCAGGGTGGAAGGGGCGGGCAGGATATGAGGGTGGAGGGGCGGCGACTCACCGGCGAAGGGGGCGGCGGGGGAGAAGTGAGGTGGCTGCTGCTGGTGCTGCTGCATGAGACCATCATTGAAGGTCGGAGGCGGCGGTCTGGAGAGAGATGGAGGCGCGCCTTGGTAGGGCGCGGGCGAGAAAGCTTGCTGCGGTGGTGCAGCAGGGCCGGCGAAGTGGGCAGGCGAGGCGTAGGGGTGCTGCTGCTGTTGCTGCTGGGCTTGCTGTTGCTGCTGGGCCTGCGCCTGCTGGTGGTGGAAGGGCCCCGGGTGGAAGGGCGTCTCCAAGTGGCTCATGTTGGCGGGCCCGTGACTGACGACTCGCTGCCTTACGGGGGCCAGGCGCGCAGTGGTGTACCGTGGCCAGGCCGCGGGACAATCAAACAATAACAACAGGCGGCGGTGATTGGCCGAGTCAGGCGCAAACGCTGTCTCCTCGTGGTGCAGGCCGACGGCTCACCAGACCGCAAGGGAGGCGATGGAGTTTTCGCTACGCCGGGAAGCGCGCGGCTGTGGCGCCACCGGACCCGCTTGCCCCCGGGCCAGAGGGCGCGCGCTGCACGCCGGCAGATCAGACGGCGGGCAGAGCATGAGGAGACAGCGCGCAGCAGGCAGCGCGCAGCACACAACACACAACACACACACACACACACAAAAACAATGAGTGGTGGGTTTGCAAAAAACCACCTGACCGCTGCCTCACTTCACCCACCAGGCCTAACCGTTTCTCAGGCAGAGGCGCGGCCCGCGGGCGTGGCAGAGGCGCCTTCTACAAAGCCAAGTACGGTGGCGGCGGCGCACGAGGCGGCCATCAGAACCACGCCAATGGGACCGAGACTCCCGCGGCCACACCACACGCCGGCCCACGCGACTGGGATCAGCTGCAGCGCGACCTGAGGAGTATCGACGGTCAGCAATACGGTGAGTGGCCCTCTTCTGTCACCTCGACATGAGGTATCCTCCCTTTCCACCCAAGCATCAAGTTCTGTCCCCGATGACGTAGCGTGTTGCTTGTTCAGCCAACGTTTAAGCGGCGTCGCTGATCTCTAACGTCCTCCTCAGGCGCCTACAAGCGATTGCTCGGCCGATACGACCATGCCGGCCCCTCTTTCGCCCTCTCTGTCGATCACGTCCAAGGCGATGCATATGCCGCGCCGTCTCGCGTGCGGGCGGTGATGCCCCTGGCCCAGACCGGCTTCCCGTCGGGATATCTGCAGTCAGAAATCCGACGTGTCGCCCTGTGTGACTACGTGACGAGGACAGCTGCGTCTATTATCCGGGACAAGCATCTCGACAGGAATGTGGGCGGCGGAAACGGAGGCTGGAGCTCACCCAAGGGAGGCGCGTTTAATATCAATGCGCCCGGACAGGAAGTGCTTCCGCGTACCAGCGCAATCGTTAGCGGCGATGAAACCATCGAGCTTCGATTCACCGTCGCTTTGCCAGCGGCGGGTAGGACTGTTCTTGGTCAACAAGCTAACCAGATCCTTGCCATCAACCTAGTCGAATTGATCAAGAACACCCTACTCCACGGCAATCTTGACGAGAAGAAGCTGGCTTTGCACATTTCTTCGGTTGAGAACCAGCACCATCTGCGCCAACAGCTTAGTGCGAACAATCTGATCGCCTTCGTCGCCAATGGCTCCATCCTTCCTCGCGCATCAGGCGCGTCTGCCACGCCAATGCTTGACAATAGCGTGGTGCCCTTCCAATCCCCACCTGAACTGTCAGTGACCCTGACGCAAGCCGACGGCGTTGCCGTCTCCGGTATGGGCATCCCCAAAGGCATCACCCTCCTCACCGGCGGCGGCTTCCACGGCAAATCGACCCTCCTCGAAGCCCTCGAGCTCGGCGTCTACGACCACATCCCCACCGACGGCCGCGAGCGCATCGTCACCGACCCATCCGCCGTCAAAATCCGCGCCGAGGACGGCCGCCCAGTCACCGGCGCCGACATCAGCCCCTTCATCTCCACGCTCCCCGGCGGCAAAGACCCCAAGCGCTTCTCCACCGACGACGCCTCGGGCTCCACCTCCATGGCCGCCAACATCCAGGAAGCGCTCGAGGCCGGCAGCACCTCGCTGCTGATCGACGAGGACTCGTCCGCCACCAACCTGCTCGTGCGCGACGCCCGCATGCAGGCCCTCATCCAGAACGAGCCCATCACGCCGCTCGTCAGCAAGGTCCGCGCGCTCTACGCCCAGCACGGCGTCAGTACCGTCATGGTCGTCGGCGGGCTGGGCGACTGGCTCAGCGTCGCGGACACCGTCATCGCAATGGACTACTACGTGCCGCGCCTCATCACGTCGCAGGTGGAAGACGTGCTGCGGCAGTTCCCCAGCGACGTCGCGCAGGACGCGCAGTACGGCTCCGTCCCGCAGCGAGCCGTCCAGGTCCAAGTCCCAGGCGAAATCTCGCCGTACACGGCTAGCAGGTCGTTCATCAATATCAAGCCCGCGGTCAGGAATCCCGTCGCGGACCCCGCGCAGGCGCCGCAGGGGATTGACCTGCAGGGCCTCGATCAGCTGGTTGAGGTCGGGCAGGCGAGGATGATCGCTGCGACGGTGCAGCGGTTCGGGAGGGCTACGGAGGGCAAGCCGTGAGTTGAGAATAATTGGGCTCTACGGGTGACAATTTTGCTGACTGACACTTCACAGAGTGGATCTGAAATCCCTCCTCGCGACGCTGGAAGAGGAAGTCAATCTCGACCAGGACATGCCTGCTACGCTTAGTGGAGGCGAGCTCGTGGCTGTGAGGAAGTATGAGGTCGCGGCGGCGCTTTCGCGTTTGAGGGGCTTGAGGGTCGCTTAGGGTCGTGCACTGGTACTGTACCCTTAAGCTTCGACCTGGGGCTGCGGACTGCGCTGGCACATGGCTTACTACCTAGGTACTGACAGCTGAGGGTAGGGGTCATACATTGTGGCGGATATAGGTGTGGGGAGTACATGCAATGACTATAGTAGTTGCGACGGTATGCGCCGCCTCGCGATAATGCGCGCGATGGCGATGTCTGGAATAATGCCTCGTCAGACAAAATGCGCGATTTCCCAAAGGCACGATGGATCGCAGCGTCGGCTTGTCCACGGCGCTGGAATATCACGCTCGCGAAGTGCATGGCGCACTCGTTGACAATGAGCGCATAGACTTTCTCCTTTGTTCTACGTCCCGACGTATAGGATAACCCACGCTGGAGGTAATCCCTCGTGATCAACAAAGAATCTATTCATAGCCCCCCGTCACACCCCACTCAGAGCCTCAATTCCTCAGGCCGATCGCCTTGAGGCATTGGCAACAGCCCACCTCAGCTCGCGCGCAGACACCAATCCTTCCACACTCAAACCCTCCTCTCACCTCAATGTCATTCGCCGACCGACCCGTGACCACCGCCCAAACCGCAAGGCGCAAGCGCTGCGCCTCCTTAACCCTCCAATCCTTCCTCCACCCCCCATGCACCGAAGCCCCATAGAAGCTCAGGCGCCGCAGCCTCAGGCCGCCGATCCGCACAGCTTTCCCCACAAATCTTCGAGAGAGAGTTCACAAGCACGCATGCCGACTCTTCCGACCCTGGCTGGCGGGCGCAGAGTCGATGGTATCACGACTTGCTGCGCGCGGGCGTCAGCTCTCGCGCGCGCGCGGTGATTTGTTGGAGCAGACAGTACAGTGTCTGTGCCAGGGCTTCGCGCTCGGCTTGGACACTGCCGAGCGCGACGGCGCATGACAGCGCCAAGGCAGTCGGCCGGCGATGAGGATGAAGAAGCGGGTCCGATTGTTCCGCCCTATGAGGCTGGCAAGATTGTTAGATGTGACAGGTAGCGGACTGCTCTCTTTGCGCTGCTGCAGGAGTGCCTCAGTCACCTAAGGGGACTCCACCCGGCACGGCAGCCGGCAGCGCTACCCAATCCTTCGAGGCTTTGCGCTGCTGAGCATCGGGGCTCATCTGCGTCTCGTGACTTGCGGGTGGGGTCGTCCATGTGCGGGCCGAGAGCTAGCGCTGCGCGGCCAAGCCGCTTCGCGCGCCGGGGTGCTTGTCTGACGTGCTGGAGGGAGAGAGGTGGTGAGTACTTGTATGACAGCTGCTGCCCGTCGGAGGGACTGGTGTTGTTGTTCTGATAACATTCAAATACGGTATTATTCTGAGGTTTTGAAAGAGATCGTTCTTTTTGATACCTTCTGATCAAGTCACTTTACACTCCATCAACTGCGATCGACACTTTCTATCGCTACAGCAAACAAACGCCATCAACAAACCAGCCGCCTAAGCAAAAACCGCCACAATGAGCCTCCCTCAAACCAACGGCGGCGGCGACACCTCCAAGCGCGTCTCCCAAGGCGACTCCACCGCGCCCACGCGCAGCCCCGGCGACCCCATCGTCCACGTCCAGCCGCCGCGCCGCGAGGACCTCCAGCCCTCCTACGCCCAGGTCATCAAGCCGGACTCCGAGGATGCCTCCAATACCGGCTGGTACGGCGGCATGATCAACAGCCTGGGCTCCTTCATCGGCACGCTCGGCGCCATCCCCTGCTGCATCGTCTGCCCCAACCCCTACAAGCCCGTCGAGCAGGGTAATGTCGGCCTGGTCACGAAGTTCGGCCGCTTCGCGCGCGCCGTCGACCCCGGTCTCGTCAAGATCAACCCGCTTTCGGAGTCGCTTGTGCAGGTCGATGTCAAGATTCAGATTGTTGGTAAGTCGCGGCATATCCCCTTCCTCACACCATGATTGCGATCGCTGACACCCCACCCAACAGAGGTCCCCAAACAAGTCTGCATGACCAAAGACAACGTGAACCTGACCCTCACCTCCGTAATCTACTACCACATCACGTCCCCGCACAAAGCCGCCTTCGGCATTTCCAACATCCGCCAAGCCCTCGTCGAGCGCACGCAGACGACCCTCCGGCACGTCATCGGCGCCCGCGTCCTGCAGGACGTCATCGAGCGCCGCGAGGAGATCGCCCAGAGCATCCGCGAGATCATCGAGGAGACCGCCAGCGGCTGGGGCGCCAACGTCGAGAGCATGCTGATCAAGGACATCATCTTCAGCCAGGACCTGCAGGACTCGCTGTCCATGGCGGCGCAGAGCAAGCGCACGGGCGAGGCCAAAGTCATCTCCGCGCGCGCCGAGGTCGAGAGCGCCAAGCTCATGCGCCAGGCCGCCGACATCCTGTCCTCCGCCCCCGCCATGCAGATCCGCTACCTCGAGGCCATGCAGCAGATGGCCAAGCAGAGCAACTCCAAGGTCATCTTCATGCCGGGCCCGTCCGCGCAGCCCGCGGGCAACATGCAGGCGCAGTTGGATGCCGTCGGCGAGGGCCCCAGCGCGTATGGGTACGGCGGTACGAGCCCCGGGCCCGCGGTGCAGGGGCACGGCACGGGCGCGAGCGAGTTCAGCAGCAACCCGCAGTTTCAGAACACGATCAACTCGAGTGTTGTTGAGAACATCTGAGGGGGACGTGTGATGGTGTGAGGGAGGCGCGGGGAGAGGTGGAGAGGGGATGATTGTTTGATACCCATTCTCTTTTTATTTTGGTTTGGTCATGATTATGGCAGATTGATGACTTGGGAATTTTAATGACGGTCTTTTGGTTTTGAGGGTAGTCTTTGTATGATTATCCGACGATTTCTCAACTCGACGACTTCTCGATTGCCGAAACTCCTGAAGCGCTCACTGCGACGCGGCCATTTCAAAACCCGTTATAACTATGAATTCATAACAATAGACGAAGGCTTAATGAAACAATTGGTGACGGAAGGACACCCATGTTGGCAACACGATCACCAGACACTCTCTCTGGTCGATTCTCGTGGTCATCGAGCGAATACGGCGAAATTCAGTGAGTGACGCAACGGGATAAACGGACTTGAACGCCTTCTTCATCAGAAATCGGGTCTGGACAGAGCACACTTCGAGACAATTGACGTGAATCGATACAGAGCTTGGGCCGAATCACGTGCCGGTGACCCTTGGACCCTTACCGACCGTGACGACCGAATGAGCCGCAGCCGATCTCTTGCCCTAACCGAAGCCTTTTCCACCTTTTCCGCCTCCATTCCGACATCCAAGCCGTTGCCGACGAGCACCTCGATGGGTCGAAGGGTCTTGGAGGAAGTGGGACCCCAACAACGACATGTATTGCTATAAGATCCGTACTCGATCAATTTGCTTGAATTTGAGCAACTCACCTGAAACCACACAAATTCCTCCTCTTTCATATACCTACTTCCAATCATGCTCCCGACCCACTTCACCCTAAACACCGGCGCCCAGATCCCCGCCGTCGGCTTCGGCACCTGGCAGGCGGCGCCAAAAGAAGTCGAGCACGCCGTCGCCGAGGCCCTCAAGCAGGGCTACCGCCACATCGACTGCGCCGCCATCTACCGCAACGAAGTCGAAGTGGGCGCCGGCATCAAGCAGTCCGGCGTCAAGCGCGAGGACATCTTCATCACGGGCAAGCTGTGGAACACTAAGCATGATCCCGCGGACATCGAGGCGGCGCTGGACAAGACGCTGCAGGATCTGGGGACCGACTACGTCGATTTGTACCTGATGCATTGGCCGGTGTAAGTTCTCCCCGGAGTCTGTACAGACATCGAAGTCTTTCGTCCGATCCGCAACTAACACCATTCGCAGTGCCTTCGCCGCCGGCGATAAATTCTTCCCTCTCGACTCCAACGGCGTCTTCCGCCTCGAGAACATCGACCCCTCCGTGACATACAAAGCGATGGAAGCCCTGCTCGCCACCGGCAAAGCCCGCGCCATCGGCGTCTCCAACTTCACCGTCCCCGCGCTCACCTCCCTCCTCTCCCAAACAACCGTCGTCCCCGCCGTCAACCAAATCGAAGCCCACCCCTACCTCCAACAACCCGACTTGCTCACCTTCTGCAAGGAAAAGGGCATCCTGATCGAAGCTTACTCGCCGCTGGGCAATAACCAGACGGGCGAGCCGAGGACGGTCGACGATGAGGTTGTTCACGAGGTTGCGAGGGAGCTCGGGATGGATCCCGGCGTCGTGCTGGGCAGCTGGGGCGTGCAGAGGGGGACGGTCGTGTTGCCGAAGAGCGTGACGCCGAGCAGGATTAAGTCCAATCTGGCGGTCAAGGCGCTGCCGGAGGAGCAGTTGAGGAAGCTGGATGGGCTGGAGAGGCACAAGAGGTTCAATTTCCCGGCGAGGTGGGGGTTTGATATCTTTGGGGAAGCGGGGGAGGAGAAGGTGGCGAGGATTGCGAGGGAGGCGGGGGAGGAGAATAAAACCAAGTTTACTGTTTGAAGTGGTTTCGTGAAGTAGATAGATATACATGAACTGACGAATGAGCAAAAGTCATTGGTTTGAGAGTTGGCCTTGACTCGACGACAAGACGATCGCCGCGAGATGAGTCCTTCATTGATCGAGCATTGTCGGACATCGTCGCCCGAACGATCGGCTTTGCTAAATAATAGAAGAAAGAATTGCGAAAGCCGGTTTGTCCATCGATCGTTTGTTACACACAATGAACAATAACCTCCCCTTTGTCATTCCTTTTATATCCTCCCGCTAGTCCATTGTCCGATCCCACATTGTATAAGTCTGATCCTCCCTGTCCTGTCCACCCAGTTCCTCCCCTAGAAATCCCATACAACAAAACCACCAACCAAACCCTGTACCAGTACGAACAGACCCAACTGAAATGCAGCTCATCCACCTCACAACCCTCCTGGCCCTGACCGCCGCCCTCCCCAGCACCATGGCCCTCTACCCCTGGAACTCGCGCCTGCAAGTCTACGACATCGGCGAGATCCACGGGCGCGTCAAGCGGCCCTCGCAGCCCGCGCGCACCATGGGCCGCTGCGCCGGCGGCGACATCCCCGAGGGCGGCTACGGCTGCGGCAACTTCGGCAAGACCGGCACCGCCATCTACAAGTGCCGCGGCGGCTGGCTGCACCACTACGAGACGTGCCGCTGGGCGAGCGCGGGCGGCGGACAGTGCGTTAAGAACCAGCTGAAGAAGGGCAAGAAGTTCTATCCGTTCCAGGATGGGAAGAAGGTTGTTTGCGTGCAGCCGAAGGATACGCCGGGGAGGTCGTAGATGAGGTGAGGTAGGTGATGAGATGAGGGCGGTGAGGCCGTGGCAGGTTCCGCGGTCGGTGTCGTCGAGGTGTGTTTAGAAGATTGAATAGATTTATATTCTTCTAAGTGAATGTCGTTCCGTTTCCCTTCTCCTTTGTTTTCGTTATGCGTCGTTTGTGCTTTGTTGTATGCTTGCATGCTGTGATTCCAGAGAGATCAACGAGGGTTTGTCACTAGCTCTTCCTGGTATCATCGGAATCTGTCATCTTGCGGAAAGAGTACCGTCAGTCTTGGATTCACTCCAATGGTGCCTTTGAGTTGTCCTGTTATCGAAAAAGTCCCAACTGGAAGAGAATCTGCAAAGAACTCCTCGCTCCTTGGTGCTGCCAGCGATGGATGTCGCGCTCGCTTGGCCAGGGAGGGCTCATCTCATACAGGGGAGGCGCGCGAGCTGCGTTTGTAGTTGTCACTCGTGTCCACCATCGCCACATCTGCAGACTCGCGCGAGCTCGAGTCAACATTGTTCTTCCATCTTCTCGGCTCCAAGTCGCCAATGTACCACGTGGCGAAGATGACCATGACAGCAGCCATCAGTAGAGCATCCATAATGTAGATGAAGACTTCGTGCGAGATCAGATATCCATCATTGCCTTGCAAGTATTCGACGACACGGAAGATGCTGCGGATGAGGATAAGTGTACTCGTGGTGTACAGGACATAAAGGTGCCGCTTCCACGGCACGCGACCCCTGAGAGACTGGCTAGTCGGCGACTTCTGCATGCGCGTGTGGAAAAGGACGCTGGTGGCGACAAAGAAGCCGAAAATCGCGATCTGCACGAAGAGACCGGCGATAATGATCTTTTCCCCCAGCTCATACATGTCCAGCGTTCCGGATGATTGGATGCCGCCGCCAGCTGCTTGCAGGCTGAACGCGATCACGTCGCCGGTGACGAAGATCTTTGTGACCCATTTGTTAGGGATGAGCGAGAGGTGTTCGGCTCCCAGAGCACGGATGAGTCGGCCGAGGATCATATAGATTGAAGCGGCGAAGAGAGCTGGGCTGACGAGGATCAGGATTGCCTGCATGACGAATCCTCCGATGGCATCTTGGTTGAAGTGCGACCAGATTCGTCCGCAATAACCGACTGTCTGAACTATAAGCATGTAGCAAGTCAGTATACAATGTGCTTGCATGCTTTGAAGGCCTGAATCAGACGATCTCATACATATGCCACCGATCAAAAATGGTGTGAAGTAGTATGCTCGAGCTTTCTTGAGAAGCCATCCGTGGAGCGCCGTGAGAATGCCAAAGACTATGACAGCGACGATCGCTGCCGGTAATGAAGGATTGTAACGGTAAAGCTTGAAGTCGAAGTATTCGGAATTGGCCTCAGTGGCCGAGGAAGCGTCATTGGAAGCCATTGCGAGTAGTTATTACGGATTGCAGAGAGGTCAACGCAGTTTGTTGAAGATGTCCTGGTATAACAAAAGCAGTCGTACAGCGTGAGGTGGATTATGCGAAGACGGACCCATCGTACATTTTATCCTGCAGAAGTGTCGGCAATGGTTCCAAGATCGTACCTGGCGTGCGCGGTTGCTAAACCACTTATGTATCTTCAAATGGCGCGATGTTGTCACCGAGATCTTGGGGCCCGTGGTACAGCTCGCATACCTCGGACAGCAAGCAAGCGTCCGAGTATGTCCGAGGTCGTCGAAGCAAGATCTCGGACTTTTCGCACTTTTCGGATACCTCGCATTGAACAATTCGTCTAGACCCAAATTTGGTCGATCTATTCGGATAGAGTCGGACTTCATGCGAGACATGCGAGGTGGCTGAGACTACATTGAATCGTGGACGGCCGATGCTTGCGGAGCCCGAGAGAGATGACCATTGAATGTCTGTTGGTTTGCGAGATGCAAAATAGAAACATTTTCTTCGGAAACTTAAATGTTGAGTGTCCCTGATGGCAAAAGTCGCCGGGCAGGTCATGACAATACGGAAATATGTCGCCCAGTAAGCCTAGCGCCATCCAATGATGCAAAAGCCCCAAATGAGATCTTGCGCTTGCGTCCATGATGATTGAATTTAGCTTTCAGCTGTATCGCGCATCCACCATAGTACTTGCGTGCTAAAAAGTGTTGGAAGCGAACTTGAGGCCAGCGTCCCAGCATTGTGTCCACATTGGGAAATCTTCGCAGCCCGCTCAATTTCAGTAAGGAGGTATCCATCCGATTTCTTCGATCGGCCACTGTATCCAAATTCGGTGATCTGCATCAAGGATTTCCCAAGCTCTCGACAGCAGGAACGTATCCCAGCCATTCAGCCACTTCGACCAATTGACTGCATTCAAAACGATGAGGCTATGGACGAATATCACAACCGCCTCTTGTCTTCCTTGTTTCAGCAAAGGCATGAAGTCTTCGGCAACGGCAAAGTGCCACACGAAAACATCCGTGATATCCATGTTGTGGGCTTGTGGAGAAAGTGCCAGGCTCACTTGGCAGCGAAGCTCGCGAATCGCCAGTGCTGTTATTGGTTCGGTTGGTGCTGGTTCTGTGGTCAAACCGACACCAACCGGCAACTCGACATGTAAGAACCATTTGACCAGATGGTGAACCAT
>NW_027191924.1:0-834 GCF_011745625.1 Cladosporium halotolerans
TCGGAGTTGAATTTACCTTCCTGGCGGCTGGCCGGACTCCATCCAGAGCCGGTAGGAAATGATTGGTCTCTTGGTCAGGACGGAACAACTATTGCGGATGCCCGCGATTCGTGGAAAAATACAAGGCCTGTTCCCGGCCAATGTTCCTGTGCCGACTTCGCCGACATGAAGCAATCGACCTTCATGGCAAAAAACGCAAAGGGATGGCGTCGTAGTACTGTACTCCGCGAGACATGGCCCATCAGTTGTTGAGAAGATTCTCAAAAAGTGATCGATATGATCGGCATGGCAGCATGTGCGTAGTGGGGTGTAATGTTCCTTCTCACGGCACTTGTTGAGACTTTACTGCTGAAAGCTCGTCTGCACTACGACGTTGTGTGCAGGCGCCGCTGATTGCAGTCTGCCTGACCACCGATCGTTGCTGCTGTGCAGAGCTGACGGCCTTGCAAAAGTGACGGTCGCCTTGTCAAGATGTGGGAAGAATCAAGGTACTGTAAGTTACTGTTACAGCATCTTGTCGTCCGCTGACTGTGCCTGTGCCTTCAGAAGCCTCCCGGTACGGCCGTCAGGCCGCGGAGAATGCTGCTCTGGGTAGTGCTTCCACCTACTTCGAGGACCCTCGACGGCCTGTCCTCGGCTGCTCTGATCAGATTGCAACGCCAGTCCACGACAAAGAGGCCACCCAGGCGCACGGACGGGCCTTAACCTGTCGCAGAGGCTCAGCATCTGTCTGGTCAAAGCACATGTGGCGTCCCGCTAAACGACGAAGGATGAACGAGGGCCTTCGCGCTTTATCACCGTGGCTCGCACGATCGTCCATGTCTCCAAGATCGT
>NW_027191925.1:0-830 GCF_011745625.1 Cladosporium halotolerans
TGTCATCACTAGGTAAGCACATTACGACAGCCGACGCCGCCGTGTTCGCAATCGACATGGTTATGAAGAATCTCGTCTCGACACTCTCAAAGGCAGACAACAGCACCGCGGAGATCGTGACAGAGTCACGGATCGGATTGGTCACGATCGGAGTCAGAGGACAATGGACTCTACCGAATGTTGCTAGCATCAGAAGACATGCACGGCGTGTCGAAGATGCAGGCGGTCGAGTGGCACTGACATGGCTTTCGAACGACGAAGACGTGGAAGGCTACGATATGGCGAACGCCGCGGCGCAACGAGCAGCACGGCAACAGCCCAAAGAAATGCGATCGGCCTCGATGTCATACGTGAAGCAAGCAGTCGAGGCAAGATGGAGACCAAGAGCCAAGATCAACGATGACATCGCAAATGCAAAAAAGTCGGTGGCAGCCCGATACCTGCAGTTCAAGTCTGGTCATGCGATCACTGGGGTCCACCTGCTAAGGATCGGCAAGGTCGAAGATGCGCAATGCTGGTGGTGCGGCGAGAGCAACCAAACAGTCGCTCACCTCCTACTCCGCTGTCGGAGGTGGCGGAGGCAGCGAGACTCTATGATGCGGGGGATGCGCGCGGAAAGAGTCTTTATCAGCGCGAGGCGAGACAGTGCAGACCTGGATAGCTTGTTCGGTGAAGGAGCCACTAAGGGAGTCCTCCGATTCATAGGAAATACAGAAGTGGGCAGGCCAATGACCAAAGAAGGGAACAGAGATGACTACTGGGACATTGAAAAGCTGGACCAGAGATCAGACGAGGGAGAGGGGTTACCGGAGGATGGAGGAAAGTGAGAG
>NW_027191926.1:0-830 GCF_011745625.1 Cladosporium halotolerans
CGTAGGCGGGATTGTAAGACTTGAAGTGGCTGGGTCGCATGCGGCCACGCTGGTAAGGGTCGAAGGAGACATAGTGGATCTTGATGGTGACGCCGCCGGAGGGGGGAGCTTGCTCGAGGTCAAAAGTACTTTTCTTGATGCCGATGTACTCACCGGATACAATCTTCTCGCTGGGATGGGCAAGGTATGTGAGAGTCTTGTTTTGTGCCATAATTGCTGTGGTAGGGATGTGAACTGAGAGATGTTGGAAGAATAGAGTACTGTAAGGAAGTTTGGCTTCTGTACTGTAAGAAGTCGTGTGAGGAAGTGTTGGAAGGAAATTGCGGGCATGGATTGTGTCATGACGCGTCTAGTGGAAGATTCCAGAGCGACCATGCCGGCTACTGTAACTACAGGTGGTGACATTTGGACGACCGCACCGCCGCGAGTACTGTGGGACACCCCAAGGCCGGAGATGACGCATACCCCGAACCACAAACCTGGCTAGTCCATAAAGAAGGCTGCAGTATGTGTGCTGTACTGGACCTGATGGCAATGCGCACCCACAAGGTGAGGATGCCTGGTGTGCCTCGGTGCCGTAGCCTCTCAAGAGGTAACTCATCTACAACACAAAGCGTGAGCGAGGCCGTGAAGTAGACCCAACCGGTCTCCGTGCGCACAAAGTCTGCACTTTGTACCAGCCTTTCCGAAGACCACCGAGCTTCGGTTCGTCATTGTCAGAGTCGCAATCGATCATCTCGTCAGCTTCCACAGAGTAAGCCGGACTCGTCGAACGTGTCCCACACCCCAGTCTCCAATCCATTTCGGGATCGACTTGAACAATGTCGGGC
>NW_027191927.1:0-828 GCF_011745625.1 Cladosporium halotolerans
CGACCCTTCGAAGTAGTGGGGGGCTGCAAGCGTACCGGAGATGACGCACGGCAGGACGAAGCTGGATTGAAACCGCATTCTGACCGGGTTTGAGCCTCCTAGTGAAGGTGGCGTTGGGTTGATTTGTTGGAATCTATTGGCCTAGTGGAAAAAATGCCACACAGATGGAGTCGAGGAATGTCTTGAAGTAGCACTTCTAGCGATGAGCTTGGTGTCCTCAGACCAAGTTCTGGCCGTACTGTGCGGACGCTTTTATGTTGTATTGGCGAGTGTGCCTGGGTGACCCAGTCGACGGTCTGGTGATCTGGACAGGGAGGACCCGCTACGCTGGGAGACGCACAGGTTTGCCGGAGGTTGACCCCCACGCACATATCTTTCGGGCCCCCCTCTGACTTCTTCCCGCAACCAACCAGCAAGTAGATTTAGGTGCAGCGTCTGCTGCCGGGGAACACATCGGCACAGACCCACACGTCAATCTTGGGAGTCGATGTGAAACTCGCTGGTGGCGCGTAAAGCTTCGACACTTCTCATTTGCCACCTTACTGACGGGGCTTATACGAGCGTTCGGGCGCCTCTTCTGCCCTCCAGCCTCTCCGCAGGCGCCTGGTGTCCACCTTGTGCTCTGAACCACCAGTCGTCTCTGCAGACTTGGTTGACGACCGACTCGTGCCATGTCCCGGCGACAGTGTCCCGATACGACGTCGTCACTGCTTCGGCTGATTAGTGGAACATGAGCGCTGTTGTCTCCTTGCACTGCCATGTCCAGATAACGATTTCCTTCTCGGGGTGCGTTTTTCGACAGTAACAGTGCTGTATGGGCCTTGGTCA
>NW_027191928.1:0-828 GCF_011745625.1 Cladosporium halotolerans
CAGCCTCGAGGCCAGCCGTTGCACCCGCTCAAGAACAACTACGTGCCTTTTGACTCCTTTTCGTGAGGGTGCATACCATGTCGAGGCCGCGTAGTCCAACGTGGGCACTACCGCAGCCATGTACAACTGACGCATCTGTGCCGGCCGGACGCCACGGATCTTACGCAGCGCCATGCACTTGCCGATGGCCTTTGCCACCGCCTTAGAGACGTGTTCGTTCATAGAGAGCCTTGAGTCGAGCGTGACGCCTAGGATCTTCACACTTTCTTTCGGTGCAATCGTCTTGCCACCGAAGACTAGATGGTTAGACGGGGCAAGTGCTGGCTGCAGCGGTCGCACGAAATGTATGAATGCAGTCTTGTCGGCTTCAAACACCGCCCCACTCTCTCGTGCCCACTTCTCAGCCCGAGGTAGCAGCTCCATCTGCAGTTTGCGCGTGTTCTCTTCCGCGCTCGGCCCTACCACCCATGCGTTGTAGTCGTCGATGAAGCCGATAGAGCCTCCACCCTTGTTGATATGACCCTGAACGAGATTCGCGTTGTAAAAGACGTACAGGATTGGAGAGGGCGGCGATCCCTCGGGGATGCCTGCGTGGTCGATGTCCTGCACTGGCGATTCGTAGTCGCCTAATACGACTGTAGCCTGCCGTCCATTGCAAAAGCTCTCAATCCAGGCGACCAGGTCGCCCGGTATCCTTCTTTCTCGTAGTCGTTCAGCTAGTACCGAGGGATGCACCCCGTTGAACGCGCCTTGTACATCGAATGAGACGAGTGACAGGATCTTGTAGACCCGCCACGCCTCGTGTATCTTCTCGACCAGCAGATTGAG
>NW_027191929.1:0-825 GCF_011745625.1 Cladosporium halotolerans
CGTGAGAAACGACAAGAGCCGAGACAAAATCTTTTATCCAATGAAGTACTAGATAGCGACTTTGCGAATCGTGAAGGGCCGGAAGTGACACCGTATGAGAATGCAACAGGCATGATGGGGATGAGTCAAGAATTACAATTGAGAACTGGTCTTGGAGCGGAATGGCCCCTCGGAACGGACTCCTGGACACCCATCGCTGTTCAGAATCCGTCCTTCAACGGAGTTTCACCAGTTCCCATTGGCTATGAAGAGGCCGAAATGCCTATGGGATCTCCCTCGGCGTCCTTATTAGACAATGCCGGTCACTTCTTGACCGATGAATGGCGCATGTTCCTCATGGGAGGGTTTCAAAATTGAGATTATAGTGCCTACTGGCGTATCTCACTCTTGTATACTAGGAGAATGTCGCCTTCAAAAATCCTGAAACTTTTCTTAAGACTCGATGGTTGACCAATCTTTTTGTCTTGGCCTTCTGCTTGCCCGACGAAAAGCGGCAACAGCATGAGGTCGTCTTCTGCATCCGCGAAAGTACTCTCTGGAATCAACACAGATTGGGTTATGATATGTGGCAATTTGTGCCAACGAATTTTTCCACCGGGGTGTAAGCGCTCGAACTCCTGTACCAGAAGTAAGCTACATCGTCATTGTACGCTCAGGAAGCTCGCGATCCCATACCTCCGCTTCGAAGTAATCCATGACATCTTTCAAGATCTTCTCATGCTCTTCGATGCTGATTGGGAGGAAGCCTGGTGTTTTGCCGGCAGATCTCATGCTTTGTTGCGTGGAGTCATTGAGTACTTTGCCGGCGGACTCAGCGAGCTTACG
>NW_027191930.1:0-823 GCF_011745625.1 Cladosporium halotolerans
CCAGCGATCGAGTGAGGTGTCATTGATGGTTATCTGGCGCGGGAGTTGACTGGTCCAGAAGGCATGCGCCCGATCGATCTCACGCCATAAGTTTGGAAAAGCCGCGTCGCATTGTCTTGAATCGAATGCAATGTTTTCGGAGTACTTGTCTGCATCATAGCACCATTCTGTCGTATTGCCAGCTTCTGTGAATGTCTTTGACGTCGCATGAGGACGTGGCCGCAACGTCCGGTCTTGTTTAACAAAACACACGTGTGCGAAACAATACCGCTTTGAATAATGCAGACGATGATGAGCACAGCGAGAAGTGCTCTGATCATGGGGTACGCGAGGAATTTCATTGGATGAAAATACGTGGTCGGGTGGCAAAGAATCTGGCCAAGTTGTCTGGGTGCCGTTGGTGTCGTGAGGTCACGAAGACATGAGTGCGATGGAAAGCTGGATCAGCCAGGTTGTGGAACGTAGTTCTTTTTAGTTCTCAAGATGCCCAGCTCTTGGCTGCTGCAATAGTAACTTAGCCCTTGTTCGCTGAAGACATCTTCCGGCAGATCCGCGGTTTCGCGAGAAGGGATAATGCGGCGCGGAGCACCAGGTCACGAGGCTCCTCTTCGATTGGCGGTGCCAGAGCGACAAGGATATTAGACTTTCCAGAGGTTTGAATAGAGCAAGTTCAGTAGCCCTCCGTAGAATCTTTTGCCGCGATCCATCACTACTGGCTTCAAACCAGGGTGTTCATCAGACAGACACAGACAGACAGTCTGTCTGTCTGATCACGTAATCAGACGAACAGACAACGGCAAAGCTATTATATAAGCAGACCAGA
>NW_027191931.1:0-820 GCF_011745625.1 Cladosporium halotolerans
GGCGCCTCGACCGACGTTCCTGTCTCTTGACCGCTTTCGATTGCTTCACGCCGCGATCACGAGGGGCGTCTCCCAGGCTGTCGAAGCAGCGGATGGCGGCTGGGTGAAGGGGTGCTCTATTGGCGCTCACTCTTTGTGTGTGAGCGGCGGCCTAAACTTCAATCGCATCGATGGCTCCGGCGCCTTTGTCGGGCCCTGCGTAGATCCCTTGGGAGGCACTTGGATTCGCAATCTGATGGGGAGGAGGCTGTGCGCCTTTGTGCCTCGCGCGAAGATGACGACGTCGCTGTACGCTGACTTCGCGAGCGACAGACTGGGCTGGCAGCCGCGTGGGGAACAACGGCTGGTGCTACTCGAGCCTCACGACGTCCTCGTACTGCCGCCCGGCATCGTCTGCGCGCAGCTGGCCGTCGGTGGGTCCGCATCTGTGGAAGGATCATTCTGGGACGAGCGAGAAGCAGGACGCTACTCGACGGCCGCGCAGTGGGCCGCCACAAACCTCACGCACCCGACGCAGATTCCGAGGTGCGCGGTCAGGCTTGCGTTGCAGGGCCTGAGGAGCATCGTGCAGGGTGACCCGACACGTTTCGACTCGGACCTTTTCGTTCGAGAATTCCTTGGGGACGAAAGCTCAGCAGTCTTCGAGACCGTAATGGCTCAGAGCTGCGGCACAGACGAACAGCGGATGTCGAGCGACCTCGAGGACTTCGAAAAATCTGGGGAAATTCGTGGTCGTCGAATGTCGATGCAAGAGGGAGAGAATGACGCGGCGCCACGACCGCCGAAGCGCATGTGCCTTCGATGAAGCATCGGAGAAGGC
>NW_027191505.1:0-84065 GCF_011745625.1 Cladosporium halotolerans
TGGTGTGCTGAACATTCTCAATACGTCTGAGATGCGTCTTGCGGAGACGGGTGGTCCCATGGCTTGGCAAAGTTCGAAAACTTTCGGAGAATCGGAGGGGGCCCGACCTCCGAGCGCAAGCTGCAGCTCCGGCTCAGGGTTTCTCTGCTCTGATGCCGCCTTATGTCACTAGCAAAACATCGACACCTCCAATCCACCTCGCCTTTATTCAGCGCTTGATCGAAACTCACCCCAACTGGACCCAGCAACACCTTCGTCCATCGCAATACCCTCAATTGGTTCATAAACCCAACATCTCCAAGATGCACTCCTTCCGCGCCCTCGCCCGCGCTGCGCCTAGAGCAACTGCTCGCCTCACTGCCACCTCCGCCCGCGCCTCTATCCGCCCTGCCTTCACAAGCTCCATCAAGACTCAAGCACCCCGCGCTCTCACTGCCGCCTTCAGCACATCGCGCCCGGCCTTCGATGCTTCCGCCCAGGAGCTCGCCGCCAAGCTCACCTCCGAGCTGCAGCTCGAGAGCGAGAACGCCGACTCTAGCCAGACCGCATCCGACAGCAACGTTCAGAACTTCCTCTCCCGCACCGATTGGCAGCTGCACGACGTCGATGGCGAGCAGATCGTGAAGCTCAGCCGCAAGTTCGAGGACGAACTCATCGAGGTCCGCTTCACCATTGCCGACTTCAACAACCCCTACCCCGAAGAGGATGCCGATGAGGCTCTGTACGATGAGGAGATGGAGCTCGGTGACGCCCAGAGCGGCGGTGCCAACACCAAGGGTGCCATCAACCAGGGCAACAGCCGCGACGGCAACTTCAAGGTCGCTCCCGAGGACAACATTGCGCCTGGCGACAGGGAGGGTCTCGCCGATGAGGAGGTAAGGAACCTCCAAGACGACTGAATGACTGTTCGTACATGCTAACACTCTACCCAAGGACAACTCCGAGCCCGCCTTCCCCGCCAACGTGAACGTTCTCATCTCGCGCCCCAGCAAGAAGAACGCCGGCGCCCTCCGCATCAACCTCGTCTCCGACAGCGGCAGCTTCCAGGTCAACTCCGTCACCCACCTGCCCTCCGCCGACATCCCCGAGGCCCAGATCGCCGAGGCGCCGCTGACCGGCGAGAAGATGTACTCCGGCCCGCCCTTCCCCCAGCTCGACGAGGACCTCCAGGCCCTGCTCGAGACCTACCTCAACGAGCGCGGCGTCGACACCGAGCTCGCCATGTTCATCCCCGAGTACATTGACGTCAAGGAGCAGAAGGAGTACCTCGGCTGGCTGAAGAAGGTCAAGGACTTCGTTGAGTAAGCTGTTTAAGGTATTCCTTTGCGATAGAAAATTCTGTGGAGGAATCCTCCAGGCGCGGGCGTTCTTTGCGCTGTATTAGTAAAATCATGTAACAAATCTCGAAGCTTTACGACCACTATGGATAGGGGAATCGCCAGTACCGACGGAGTCGAGGTATTGCAACTGGTCTTGCGAGACCGTGTGCATAGAATGAAGTAGATCCATAATACCCCGCTCAAGTTTTCAAAGAATGTTTATCCTCAGTTCTTGCGGACAGTTCGTTTAGCGTCATGTGTACTTTCAGGCACAGAGCCTGATATCGAATGCATTGGAAATGCTAGTCGTATGACTTCTGCAGAACTATGTCTATGTACAGATGCCTCATCATGTTGGTGCCAGACGTGTTCATGCACGCCGCTGGATGAGCGCCTCCCCAAAACAAGCATTGAACAGGTAGGGTACGTCGATGACTGGATCTGGAGATTGGAGCTAGGTCCTGCAGGATTACTCGCGCTGGTGCTCGAATGCTCCCTTTGGCGTGTGACGGCCCACTTATGTATTGCCCTAAAGCATATCCGCTAGCCGCATTGGTAATTCAATTCTAACCGTTTCATGCGTGGCTAGGCTTGGAATCGGCCTCCGAAACTACTCATGAGGACAGGGCGATCTGTAATCTGGCCTCGCTCGGAGACGGCGCCGGATGCCCTGCGATCTGAGAGATTCGGATGATTGCTCTCAGAAATCGATGTCTTGTCGCTGCGCCCCAAGGTATGGTTTCTGTTGCCTTGGTTCGTCCGTTCATCCGCAGTTTGGCGGATCCGACGAGTGAAAGGCGGTGTTCTGAACCAGGAAGATCTCAGTCTGGTCAAGTGCCGCCCTCGACAGTTTTCTTCGAGATCAACCCGGTGCGCCCTCAGTCGCCGCTCTCTTTCATGGCCTCCTCGCACGCCTTGCGAACCTCTTGTACACCAGCCACCGTTTCCCACTTGTCCAGCAATCCTGAGACCTTCTTCCACTCCTCTTCAGCATCCTCCCTCTTCCCAGCATCAATAAGTCCCCTCAACCTCCCCGGAGCATCCAGTACCCACCTCACTGTCGCGCGCTGCTCCTGCGCCTTCCTCTCCGCCTCAGACCCAGACCCAGACCCATGCTGCTCCCTCAGCGCCCCCGACAAAGCCGCAGACGTTTCGGCTATGTGTTCCACGGCGGGCGCCAGCGTCGCCGTTGCTGGTGTCAGCGGCTCCATGCTCGCGCGCATCCGCGCGATCGTCTCCGTTGCGCTGATCAGTTTCGAGTAGTTGTCGTACACCAGTGCTTTCTTCTCGCCATCTAGTGAGCGAATCTCAGACGCCAGGCTGGCGACTGTCCGCATGACGGTTTCGAGGTCGGAGCTTGCGAGGAGCGACGAAACATATTCGGTTGAGGAGAAGCCGGGCTTGTCGAGCTCGCTCTCAAGCTCAGGGTCGAGTGGAGGCGGTGCTGGAGAAGCATTGCGTGAGGAGGGTTTGGGGTCGGCTTTCAGGCCATAGTAGTCGCGGAGGGCGGCGCGGTTGCGTCGTTGGTTGCCTGGTGCTGCGCTGCCGGGTTGGCGGGTCAGCGATGCGGAGCGGTCGGTGGAGGTCGAGGTGCGCCGCGAGGAGAGGGCTATTGAGGGGCGTGGTGAAGCTATTGTCGACATCTTTGCAATAGCTAGGCCGTGCTATGGAGGTTATGAAGGGTCGCGAGCGTGCAGTTTGTCGAAGGGCGAGCTTGAGATGCATGTGATAGCGGGTCCTTCCGAAAGCGGTCTGGCGTCAACAGTTGACGACGCGCTTGGTCCTTCCAAGGTTATTCATCGACACGTCCGTCGTCACGGTCGCACCGCGGATCTTCACACGGTGTCAATACGACCTTGCCACACTACATCCTGCCACAAAGCTCCATGCCACAGAGCTTGCATAATGGGTCCTCAAGACCCAGCACACGACCATCGCGAGGTCTGCGAGGTCTGACCGTGCCCATGAGCACGGGTACCTACCTTAGTATCACAAGAACGCTCGTAACATAACAATACTCGTAAGTCACGGGAGCCATCCTTACGGTATCAATGGCGATGCCGCAATCTGCAGCTTCGTGCCACAAAGCTTGCATACTGGGAGTTCAGGACCCAACACGGCCATCGCGGGATTTACGAGGTCTGATGGTGCCCATGAGCTCAAGTAACAACACAACAGTGCTCCTATGCCACGGGAGCCGTCCTTACGATATAAATGGCGATAACGCCAGCTTGTGAGAGAGCTGGATCTTACGATGAATCGCTTTTCTTGGCAAACATATCGAAAGGTGATATGCCGTTCTCCGCTCGGTTCAAACACAGAGTGAAGAGCGCCGTTTTTATGTGACGGCAGACTTCTGCAATCTGGACGCGCTTGTCGCTCTTGCCTCGCTAAGCTTCCCTTGCTTCGAGTCTCCACCAACTCTGCCGTCGTCGCTCTCAAACCATCACCCACTCTTCTCGATCGTCGCTATCCCATACCAAGTTTTTCGACTTTCGTCCACGTCGCGCACATGGATATATTCGTCCACAACGTTCCCAGACACGTCACTCAGAGACAGCTTCGAGCGTGCTTCGAAGAGCCACTCAAAGAATGCGGCATCCTCGACTTCCACTGTCAGCTCCCACGCGGTCAAGCGTTTGCGTTCCTAACAATCCTCGATCCATCCGCCGGTCAACGCTTCCTCAGCTTCTATGGCGCTTCAAAGTCCGCACCGAGACCCCAGAAACCCACCAAGATCATAACTTGTGCGGGAAACCAACTTCGCTGCGAACCTAGCCGCAAAAAGCCGAGTGAGTACGATTTGAAAGTCCTGGAGCATGAAGCGTCGCAACGCATGGCGGCAAAAGTGGTTACCGTCCCGCAAGAGAAGTGGAGGACAACACGTTTCCAGCTCTCAAGAATCCATTGTGGTGTGTGGGATTACGATGAGGATTCGCAGCTCACATACCATTCGCATTTCACCCTCGAAAAGCCTGGCACGATTACTTTTGGTCGTCAGCAAGCGATCGTGTTGCTCGGACCTGTCGGCACTGATCAGAACCGGATGGATATTGACTACTATGGCTGCAAGTATATCGTACTTGGCGATCACCGAGATGCTACAGTCACATTCACACTCAGCCATTCTCCAAAATTCTATATATTCAGTGGCGAAGACGTTCTCAAAGCCGGATTGCGGGCCCTGACCTTGGGATCGAAAGCAGGCCGACACGGGTCCATCTTCAAGTCGCGTGTCCTAGGGCTGAACGACGACCATCAAAAGATTGCTGGGACTTGCAGAGTGTATCAGTTCCGTCTCACAGACGAAGACATGCTCCCCAAGATTCGGAGCCTTCTGAACGGTGACGCAAGAATGCCGGCAAGCTTCTCTTTGGCAACGACACTCCACTACCCGCTGGTCACATTGGAGACGGCTTTTTTCCGCCTGGACAACGAGCTCACAGATACTGCTCGATATGGGAATATGCCTTTTCATATTCGTTTTCAGCTTGAGCGTGTTGCCCGAAATGGATACCTCTCGCCTTTGAAAGTGATTGAGCTCCTCCCAACTGTGGAAGAAATCTGGAAAACGATTGGCGAGGAACAGGCATCGTATGCCTTGCGCAAGTTGGTCAAACACCTGCCAACCCCTGGCCCCGACACTCATGGGGACTTTGCAGTTACTTCACTGAAAGATTGCATCCGAGATCATGCGGGCTCATACGATTCTTCTGCACCTGATAATGCATACGAGCTCGTCAAAAAACATCAACACATCAACCTGGTCCACCGAGTCTTGGTAACGCCCACAGGTATCTATCTCGAAGGACCTGATGCGGAGCCTACCAATCGAGTCCTGCGGCGATATGCTGACCACACTGATCACTTCGTGCGGGTCATACTCATGGACGAAGACGGCGGTTGGGTGCACTACGACTCCCGCGCATCGCAGAATATTGTGTACGATGAGCGCTTCCGTAAGCTCCTCACCAAGAGCATCAGCATCGCCGGACGGGGCTTCCACTTCTTTGGGTTCTCCAACTCTGGACTCCGGGCACATTCGTGCTGGTTCATGGCACCGCTTATCATCAATGGCGATTTGTCCTTTGCCTCCAATATCCTCAGAGAGCTGGGTGATTTCGAAATGATCCGGACTCCTGCTAAATGCGCTGCACGCATTGGTCAGAATTTTACCGATACCAACGACACCGTCGATCTCGACCCTTCTACTGTGGGCATGCTTCCTTTGGTCACTCGGAACGGCTACGACTTCGGAGACGGTGTGGGAACTATCTCTCAAGACCTGCTCACCAAAATCTGGAAGGTTTATGGTACCAAGCGGCTCCTCAATCCGACTGTTCTACAAATCAGGTTCCAAGGCACAAAGGGTATGGTAGCGCTTGACAGCCGTCTTTGGGGCGAGAAGCTCCTGCTTCGCACCAACATGACGAAGTATCAGACAACCAGCTCTTGGAAATTGGAGATTTGCGGCGCTGCGTTCAAACCGCTGCCCATGTTTCTGAACCGCCAGCTCATCAAAATCCTGGAGGACCTTAAAATCCCAGCTGAAGTATTCTACGACCTACAAGACGCTGCCATGGGCAGGTTGCGCTTCATGACGGAGTCTTCCATCAACACGAGCTTGTTCCTTCGGCACTCTGTCTCTCGGGCAACCGATGTTCATTCGCTCATCAGGTACCTGGGTGAAATCGGGCTTGACTATCACCATGATCCATTCCTCTACAGCGTTGTGGAGATGGCGGTGGTGAATGAGCTGCGCGGTCTCAAGTACCGTGGTCGTCTACCCGTGAAAGACGGCATGACTCTGTACGGGATCATGGACGAGACTGGCTATCTTCGAGAAGGTGAGATCTTCGTCATCACTGAGCAGCAGGCCGTCCCAGCAGCTACCTCGGAACTCAATGGAACGGAGCTTGCCCTAGGAGGAAAGCAAGTCCTCGTCCAAAACAACGTCGTGATTACCCGTTCACCTGCCATGCACCCAGGAGATGTGCAGCTGGTGCACGCCGTTGATGTTCCAGAAGACTCCCCGCTGCAGCGTCTCCGCAATGTGATTGTGTTCAGCCAGCATGGCGACAGAGACCTGCCAAGTCAGCTCAGTGGCGGGGATCTGGACGGGGACTTGTACAATGTAGTGTACGATCGCCGCCTCTGTCCGGATAACACCTATATCGCTGCTGAATATCCTCGATTGAAACCAGTGGAGCTCGACCGTCCGGTGACTGCAAAAGACATGTCTGACTTCTTTGTGACCTTCATGGAAACCGATCAACTGGGCGTGCTATGCAACATCCATCTGCAGCTTGCCGATCAGCGGCCTCTCGGGACACTAGACAAAGATTGTGTCAAAATTGCCCGCATGGCTTCTACCGCGGTAGATTTCTCCAAGACTGGTATCGCTGCCGACATGAAAGAAGTTCCTAGGTTCAACCGGTTTCGTCCCGATTTCATGGCTCCCAGTCCGCGAGTGATGGTATCCGAAAAGGGGGAGCTTCGATTCGAGGACCTTTACGCCGATGAAGATTATTTCTTCGAAGCCATCGATGAAGAGAAAAAGCAGATGCGTTATTACAAGAGCGAGAAGGTCCTCGGGCACCTGTACCGCAAGATCGACGAAAAGCAGTTTCTTGCCGACATGCAAGAGCATCACCATGCCACTCTCAGAAAGAAAGCAATCACACAGGGCTTGATCTTCAAGCTTTGTGACTACGTGCTGGATCAAGCCAAAATGTGCGGCGTTTTATACGAAAATTACCTGGACCTCGCTCGCATCATTCGCGCCGGTTACGAAGACAGCCTAATCGATATCCTCTACGCTCACAGTCCGACAGTCTACTCTCCCCTGTCTGAGGCCGAAGCTTTTGCCGGCACGGTCCTTGGGAAACAAGGAGGAGCGCAAGGAAAGCCGCTCCGCGAGCTCAGCAAGTCGATGCGCGAGCGCTTCGATGCCGTTGCGGAACATACTATCATGCGCATCGTCAATGGCGACGAAGCGATGCACCGTGTCGAGTACCTGGACTCTCTGTATGACGTTCCGGAGCGTGTGATCGAGGCGTGGCCGAGGGCGATTGCGTGCTTGGTTGTTGCCTGTAACGAGAAAGGTGCTGAAGATTTCCGTATCGGGGAGATCAAGAGCTTCAAATATATCGCTGCGGCGGTCTGTCTGAAGGAGTTTGATCGTACCAGGAATGGCCTTGGTACCTATGGCTCGCTTCCCAGGTGTGAGTGAGACCTTCCTGCCCGCCTGGGCAAGGTCGACATTTCTTTTCCGCGTCTCAGCCGAGGGAGGTCTGGCTTGCTAGTCCGTCGGAAGTACTGAAATCGTAGCTGAGAAGGCGCGAGCCTTTCGTAAAGCTCACTTGATCGATCAATGACAAAAATGGTTGCGCACGAATGTCTCTCTGTGGCTTTGACTCAGATCACCTCTGCATGCCTGCCTTCTCTTGCAACACTTTCTTCCTCTCTGCTCGCCATTTTCGATCCCAAGCATCCACCTTTCCTCCAATGACTTCCGCACACCTCGGCTCCAGTAAAACCACACCCCTTGCCACAGTCACATCCCTCAACACCAGTTTCGCCCCAATCGACATCCCAACCCCGACCCCTTCAACGCCCACCACCTCAATCCCATAGACATTAGTCCCTTTCGCGTCTTGCAGCAGCAACTTATGCGGCCCTGCAGAAGCCGTCGTCGCATTTTCCGCGTTGCCCTCCTCAGGCACCACCCGCACCACTTCCCGCCCTTTCGTCGTCTCCCCTCGCTCCGCCGCTTCCAGCGCTTCGACCTGGCTCCACCGGCTTCGTCCGATGTCTTCTACATCGAGCACTTGCACCGCAATAGGGCCTGGGATCCTTTGGTCTTTGATGCTGGGATCTGAGATGGCGGGTGAGAAAGTTGTGGATGGCGAGGGCTGGACGGAGGTCTTGAGGTCTGTTGCTAGGAGGCGGAAGAGAGCAGTCTTTTGTTGTGCTAGCAGAGGCGTGGTGGGTTTGAGAGTTGGGAGGAGGGTTTGGAGCCAAGCTTGGGCTGGCGGGAGGTGCTGAGATTGTAGATAGGTTGATAGAGTGGTGGCGAGGTCAGGGTTTGGGGTCGGGTGCTGTGGTTGGCGGAGAATTGCCATGTCGTTATGTGAGGCGGGCAACTATCACACTTGTAGAAAACCATCGAATTCCATTTCCTTGTCCCCCGTTTGCTGATGGTGACTTTGTCTCAGTCGCTGGTTAGATTTATCGAGAGTTGTGAGAACGCGAGGTCGTCGGGTCGCGTCGCGCGCGTACTTTTCGGTCTGGTGGAGCAGAAGCACGGTACATTCAGGCACGCAGGACGTCACTCCAGCGGGTTTCGAGTCGAGCCAACAGCTCGCGCGAGGACATGTTGCTTTATTGCCGTCTTGGGCAATTGTAGATTTACTCAACCGCAGCCATGGATGTCCGGGTCCTGGACTATATCGATGATCGCCTGGCCGCTACTTCGGATTTTGACGCGCTCGATTCGCTCATTGAAAATGTCAAGGAGCAGCAGGATTTGTTGAAGAAGCAGGTGGGTAGTCATCTTCCAACACACACCTAGACTCGAATATTGGCTGAACGAACAATTAGCTGGACGACGCCCGACGTGATCATGACAACGCCAGAACCGCATCGGACAATCACATAGTCTCGACGCGCGAAAAGGGCGAAGCGTTCCAGAAAGAGCAGGCGGACATTGATTGTAGACTCTTGGTTGCGACACAGTCTGAGACAAGCGACGATGCGGCACGGAAGTTCGAGGCCAGTATGGGAAGGTTGAGGAAGTTGGAAATTGCGGGCGGCTACGTGGAATTGCTGAAAGAAGTGGACGCGCTCAGGTATGCACACTGAGTGTTTGTGACTCCAGCGGTATACTGACCATCCAGCAGCAATGAGTGTATCTCACAGCTTGGGAAGTCGGACAAGGCGGCTCTCCAGCCTTACCGCAGGCTGCAGCATCTAGTCGTCAGTCTGCAACCTTTACAAGAAGCAGCAGACGGCGCAGCTCCTCACCTCTTGGACCATATTGTACAACAGGTGCAACAAGTCAAGGCCCGCATCCAGCAGTCATTTTCGGACGATCTTGAAAGCACCCTCAAGAAGATGAACTGGCCGAAAGCCACGAGCATTGTGCCAATGGCTTTGCAAGACGAATGGGAGAGGAACGTTGGAAGGCTACTGGATTTGCAACGGCCTGACCTGGAATCTCGTGACCAAATGCTGATGAGCAAGTCTGGATCTGAAGACCCGCCAGTGTTGTTACCCCTGGAAGTCCTTGTGCGTCCATTGGAACAGAGATTCACGTATCACTTCTCTGGAAGCAAGCCTACGAATCGTCTCGATAAGCCAGAGTACTTCCTGTCTCACACCGAGAAGCTGATTGAAGGCTACAGCGAATTGATCCAGAACTCAGTTCAGCCACTTCTGACCAAGCACTTCCGCGGCTCGAACTTGTCTCTCACTCCAGCATACATCGATGCGACCTGCGCTTTCGTCACAGCTTTGTTGCCGATGGTCCGTCGTAAGCTCGTGTCGTTCGCGTCACAGGTCGCGTCGCAACCGAATTTGCTCAGCCATCTTGTACACCAGGTACTCGACTTCGACAAGCTAATCGAGGAGAACTATGCTTACACGCCAGAGTCCCCTTCAACGCCATGGAGGGGCCTGGCATATTTCCTGTTGGACACGAGCGGATACTTTCAGCGTTGGCTGGATGTGGAGCGTGACTTCGCCCTCGCCCGGTACTCGTCTATCATCGAGAACCAGGAAGGCGGCGAGCTCGATTGGGACTCCGTCTCTGACGATGCCACGAAGCCTACCAAGGCCGCAATCCGTGTCAACGACCTTCTCGAGACGGTCACCGACCGCTATAGACCTTTGGCGAGCTTCAGTGAGAAGCTGCGTTTCTTGATCGACATCCAGATCGCCATCTTCGATCAATTCCACTCGCGCTTGCACTCGAGCTTGGAGGCTTACATAACAATGACTTCGTCTCTGGCACGCACAGTGCACGGCATCAGCAAAGAAGATCAATCCGAACTGCAAGGCGTCAAGGGCCTCGACAGGCTCTGCCGCGTCTTTGGATCCGCCGACTACCTCGAACGGGCCATGCGTGACTGGAGCGACGACGTCTTCTTCCTCGAACTATGGGAAGAACTCCAAGACCGCGCCAACAACCGCGACGAAATCTCCAAGAACCTCGGCTCCCTGCAAGAAATCCAAAGCAAGACCTCCTCCGCCGTCGGGCAGGATGACCCCACCAGCACCGCTTCCGCAGCCCAAGGCGCCCTGTTCGACGAAACAGCCGAAGCCTACCGCCGCCTGCGCGTCCGCAGCGAATCCATCATCGTCGAGACCCTCGCTTACAACATTCGCGAGACCCTCCGCCCTTACACCCGCGTCACCACCTGGGCTGCCCTCTCCGCTTCCGCCGCGGGCCCTACCTCCCTCTCCCCAGAGCTCGACCCCACCCTCCGCCTGCTCGCCGATTACCTGGCCTTCCTCTCCAAGGCCCTCGGCAAGGCGCCCCTACGCCGCGTCGTCCGCCAGCTCTGCCACGCGGTCCAGAGCTTTCTGTGGGACCAGCTGCTAGTGAGGCATTCGTTCTCGACTGCGGGCGCTGCGCAGCTGAGCTCGGATCTCGACGCGCTTTGCGCGGCGATCGATCGCTTTGTGGGCTTTGGGGTCGCGCGCAGGGGGATGCGGAGGCTGGCTGATGGTGTTGGTTTGCTTTCGCTGCCGGTCAAGTCTGAGATTCCGCGCGTGCAGGTTGATGAGGAGGATGATGGCGCGGCGTGGGGCGATGAGGGCGAGGGCGCTGGCGTGGAGGCTGGAGAGGATGGGGGACAGGGCGCTGATGGGAGGCAGATGGGCTTGTTTGAGGTCGAGAGATTGGTTTTCATGGATAATGAGAGCGCGAGGCATGCCTTGGAGTTGGTGGGATTGGAGAGTTTGAGCGAGGGCGATGCGAGGAGTGTGCTTGAGAGGAGGGTTGAGTTGGGGAGTTGATGGGTGGGCCGGAGCGAATTTGGATGAAATATGGTTGCTACGATCGAAAGATGGTCTTGTGGAAGCATTAAGATAAAGTGCATGTCAATGTCAATGTCAAATACGAACAATCATTTGTCATTTTTCGAAAAGTCATATCCTTTATGCCTCATCTCTCGTACGCCGTGCTAAGCTACTGTCATGCGAATTCCCAACCTATACCTCCAAACAATGGCCCTCCGACAAAGAAACTAAAGACCTATCCTTTCCCACCGCCATTGGATTTCTTCCGGGATATCATCGAGTTTAGTGCACCATCACGTCCGCCTGGTGAGACTGCTGTGGAGGCTGCTGCTTGGAAGCCTGCTCGGCGTTGCCGTTCGCGCCATCCGCGCCGTCGTCCATCTCGACGTCCTCGCCTTCACCCTCCTCCTCGTTCTCGCCTTCCTCGTCTTCGAGATCCTCTTCCTCATCATCTTCACTCTCGGCCTCGAGGTCCTCGGATCCGGCATTGCTCTCCTCGTCATCGTCCTTGCCGTTGTTCTCGGCGCCCTCCATGTCGTGGTCTTCGCCAGGCACCTTGGGCGCAACAGTCGCCGCACCGAGGGCCGCAGCCTCGCCGCCCTCGGGGAAGCCCTCTTCTTCTTCCTCCTCTTCGTCGGCACCGTAAGTCGCGCCGTCGTCCTCGGCTGCGTCCACGTCCGGCTGCTCCGGCGGGAACTCGGCCGGCGCGCTCTCGTCGCTGTCCCACTTGATCGCGAAGCGCGTCACGCGAGGCTTCTCCGCCAGGATGTTGCGTCGCACCTTCTCCACGACGGGCTTGGCCGGCGGCTCGTTAATCAGCTGCTCGTCCGTGTACTCATTGTTGACGTAGTAGCCGACGCGCACGAACTCGCGTCCGTCGTAGGAGCAGGTCAGCAGGATGACGGTCACGCCCAGGATCTCTGTCGCGGGGATGTGCGCGGTGTTGGGCGGGTCGGCTTCGAAGATGAACTTGTTGACGCCCACGGGGATGGGGCCGACGAGGAGAGAGTCGAGTTCTTGGTCGTGCTCTGAGCTGGGATGGTGTTAGGGTTGGAGTTACAAGGGTTGCTGCTTGCCTGTGTCAACTTACGAGGTGGCTGAGCCGACGTAGGTGAGCTTCCACTCGAGGTCTTTCTGCAGCGGCTCCAGGCACTCGAAGGTGATCTCGAACTCGTAGGGCGCGTTAAAGGGTGCGGGATTGTTCCTGACGGAAACGTTGAGCAAGCTCACTGTTGGTTGTCAGTGTGTCTATTTGAAGAGTGTTCAGGGATGCGATCAATACCGGTAGCCATGGCGGGATATGTGCTGGTTGTGCTGGTTGCTGATAGGGTGGTGTCGAGTGTGAGAAAGGCAACTTTTGGTGAGACAGATGGTAAGCGAGGCTTCGTGTGGTATGCTTGGATGCAAGGGTAAGACGGCGGCAGTGTTCGTGGGGGTGGTGAGAGAGTGCAGAGCAGAGGGAGGCGGTGGGCGGTGGGCGGTGGGCGGCGGGTTGTTTGGCGACGAGAAAGTCGCGCGGGCAAGCGCCGCGCCCAAACGAACGAACGCGGCGCGCCTCCTTCGCGTGCCCGCGTAAAGTGGGCGGGGAGCAGCAGCTGTTGCTACGTCGCCGGCGGCCTCAGGCGCTCAGGCGCTCAGGCTGCTCAGGCATGAAGCAAGTCCCCGCCAAGTAGGTCCACTGTTGCTCGGATGGGAGGCATGTGCTGGCCGGCAATAATACTAGAGCACCACACCCTTCTCCTGCTCTGTTGTAGTGTAGACTGGTCGCGCCTCTCACACCATATCACGCCTCCCCTTTCCACCGCAAGGCGTCTGCTGTGGCCAAAGACCGGAAAAGCCGCCGTCCTGGACTCTCTGGTCCCGACTTCTTGAGGTGCGCCACGGCTCGTAGGGCTGAGGGCCTCGTCCTTCTACACATACATCAAAATGGCGCACCTTCTACGAGGGAAGCAGGCCGGCATCAGCAATGATCTCTCCGCTGGCCTCGACCCGCAGCTGTTCGGTATCGACGACCTCGTTCGCTATGGCGTCAACTCACAGGTTTCCACCCTGGCCTATGATCCCGTCCAGTCTCTCCTTGCCGTAGGCACCCGGAACAGCCAATTCGGCCCCGGTCAGATCTATATCTTCGGCCAAGGTCGTGTTCAGGTTGTCTTTCCTCTGCCTTCCCATGGAGCCACTGTGCAGACATTGCAGTTCTGTGCTGAGAAGCTCATCTGTCTGACCAGCAGGCACGAATTGTGCCTTTACTCCATGATCGAGATGACTATGATTGCCAGCCACTCTCCTTATGGCACCGTTACTGCTATGTGTACTGATCCAACCCTGGACTATGCCTTCATCGGTATGCAGACTGGTGAGGTTCTCGCTTACGACCTGGACCGGGAAAACTTGGCTCCATTCAAAATCCCGAATCTCTGGCAGGAACAGGACCCTCGTGCTAGAGCAACTCCGATCGTGAGTTTGCAGTTACACCCGCGAGATGTGGGAACTTTGTTGATTGGATACACGGTGGGCGCTGCCATCTACAGCTTCAAGCTCGCGAAAGCTATGAAATTCTACGTATACGAGGTACCCCCTGGAGCTCCTGGTGGAGATGGAGATACCAGCAAGATCAACATGGCCCGCAGACCACGATTGACACAAGCTATCTGGCACCCGACCGGTACTTTCGTCATGACTGGCCATGAGGACTCGTCGCTCGTGTTTTGGGACGTCAACAAGGACGGTCGTATGATACAAGCCAGGACCCGGACAGATACCGATGTCACGGCTCCCAGTCCTCCCCCTACGTTCGAGTCGAGTTTAATGGGTACATCCTCGGTAAGAGAGCCTCTCTTCAAGGTTGCTTGGTGCGCCAGCGGTCAAGACCCTGATGACACTGGTCTTCTCATCGCCGGAGGGGCGTCGGTGCAGGCTCCTACCAAAGGTCTTTGCTTCCTTGAGTTTGGGCGGACGCCCGTCTATAACACAAGCTCATGGGATGCGCTTGCTGGCCATTTGAGAGACCCAAAAAGGCAACGCATACTACCCACACCGCCCGGAGCTGAGGTTGTCGATTTCTGTCTCATTCCTCGCGCGTCGCCACATTTCGCCGGTGCACATGATCCAGTCGCCATCGTTGCATTGCTTGCCTCGGGAGAGCTTCTAACCCTGAGCTTCCCGTCAGGCATGTTCATCAGCCCTACCAACCAACTCCATCCATCCTTGACCTTCGTGCACCCTTACATCAAGAAGACCAACGTTGCTACTATGGACCGGACTCGTTGGTTGGGAATGACCGAGACCAGGCAGCAAGGACCTCCAATCTTGCGCGGTGGTTTGGAAGGCAATAACACAATGAGACGCCACGACACGCGAAACATTCTGCAGACCGTCCACGCGGATGGAGCTGTGAGGCTATGGGATGTCGGAAACGGTGATGAAATCGAGAATGAGAAAGTGCTTCAAGTCGATGTACCTCGCGCAGTCGGTCGGTTCGATGGTATCGAAGTCACTCAAGTATCCCTCGCAGGTGCCAGTGGCGAGCTAGCGGTCGGCCTTCGAAGCGGTGAACTGGTTGTCTTCAGATGGGGCCGCAACCGCAATGCAGGAAGGGAGCCACCATCACGCCCCAAGAACGCAGCTCGCGGTCTGACTAATGTCACCGAGCGAGTGGAGCCTTCATTGACCGAGGGTCTTTTGCCGTACACTCTGCTGGATCAGCAGTCTGGTCCCGTCACCGCGGTAAAGATGAGTGAAGTTGGTTTCATCGCCGCTGGTTTCGAAGATGGAACGGTTGCAGTTGTTGACCTCCGAGGTCCAGCTGTCATTCACACGTCTGCGGTACACGACTTTCAACGTGGAGAAAAGCGTGGTACTTTCCGTAGAGGTGGAAGCATCGATGCGTCTCAACCCGACTACGCTACCTGCATTGAGTTCAGTGTCATGACGCTCGAGAACGAGGAATGGAGCAGTATTCTCCTCCATGTCGGTACCCATCAAGGTCATGTTGGAACCTTCAAAATCATCCCAGATCCCAGCGGTCGCTACTCGGTGCAGTTCGCCGGCTCCATGAATATGGAGTCTCGTATCAACCACATCTTCCCCATCAGCGCGGAAACTGGACAATCAGCCGTGGCAACTCAGAATGCAGTCGCTGGGCTACGTGGCGGTGCCCGCACCAATGGTGCCATCATCGCCGTCTCCCCGACATCAATCTACATTTCGCGGCCCGCCACCTCCAAAGGCGCACACAAATCTTTTGACTCGATCTTCTGCGACGCCGCCGGTCTCATCAGATATCACGATCAAGGTCAAGCGCTCCTGACCCTCACAGGCGATGGCTTCGCCCGCGTTTACTCCATTCCCGCGCTCAAGGAAATCACCCAGCCCATTGCCCTGAATACCACACTCGACGTTCGACGCTTCAGTGAAGCTCGCATCACCCCCTTAGGCCACATTATAGCTTTCACAGGGCCCTCAGAGCTCGCCGTTCTCTCCATTTTCGGTGCCGGTAAACCGCTCGAGAACCCTGCCGGACTCCGCCTTTTCAACCCAGACGCTCTCATTCCGCCTCGCCCTACCATCTCCAACTTGCAGTGGGTCACTGGCACCCAGCACATCACGCCCAGCGACCTCGACCTCCTAATCGGCGGGCCCAATCGACCTCCTAGCAAGCGCATGCTCGCCCAGGCGCAGGCGGACGACACCCAGCGCCGTGCTGCGGGGCGCGCTGGCGGTTCGGGCAATGCTGCTGCTGTGGGTCAGCAGGACCAGGGGTATTGGGCGTACATGCAGCAACAGCTGGCGGAGCGCACAGAAAAGCTGAGTGTTGTAAACGACGGCATGGACAGCCTGGAGCAGAGCACGAGTAATTGGCTCGGGGACGTTAATAAGTTTGTGAACAAGCAGAAGAAGAATGCTGTTACGGGAAGTGAGTATCTGTCTTGTCATTTCATTCTATCTCATGGGCCTCTCGCTGATCATCTTTCGTCTAGTCATCAAGTCCAAGTTCGGCTTCTAGCGTCTAGCATAGCATCTACACATCACCCGATCAATCAATCACACGACCCCAAACAACAATCCAATCACTCCCACCCCTCCCCATAGCTCCTCACCCGACTCCAGTAAAACGCCCTATCATTCCGCAGCGCAAACTCCCCCCAATCGTCGCTCAGCCGATTATAGCTCCAGAACCCCTTCCACACAAGCTTGTTGTTCCGCGCCCCCTTGCCCGCATGGCCCAGCCCCAAATGCATCTTGTAGAAATACCGCGGCACCACCCCCTGCGTCTCGATGTGCACCTCCCCCTCCGCCTCTTCAGGATGATGCAGCGACGCCGGCCCGCTCAGCCGCCACCGCCCTTTGAGCGAATCTTTCATCACGGCGCCCGGCAGCCCGCCGCCCGGCGGCGCGTGCAGGTTCGCTTTCGTGAGGTGGTGCACGACGTCGCCGGGCTCGGCGGTAGTTTGTAGGCTGGCGCAGGTTCCGTCCCGGAAGAAGCGCAGGTAGCGGAAGTAGGTTACGACGTGCACGGGCGCGCCCCAGGTTAGGGTGTTGGAGGCTTGCGCGCCGGGCCGCACGTAGTTTACCGTGCTGATGTAGCAGCCGTTGAAGCGCAGGCGGGGGCGCGAGCGGAGGAGGGAGCGGGGGGAGGAGGAGTAGGTTGTTGCGAGAAGGTGGGCGGTGTGTGTGCTGAGGGTGGGGTGGAGTGTGTGCAGGGGTGTGAAGGGGGTGGGGCGCTCTTTGGGGAGGGTGGTGAGGGTGGGGGGTTGGCTTTCTTCTTCTGAGGAGGCGGAGTCTTCTGAGAGTTCTGGCTCGGGGTCGGGGAGCGCGTTGCCTTCGATATCCGTCACGTAGTCATAGTGCATGGCTGCGAAGCCGCATTCGTTGCCGAGCGCTACGCGTTTCCAGATGCTTTCTTCTGTTAGGACGAGATAGGCCAGGCGTTTGCAGACTTGCGCTGTGCGGGCGAATGAGGCGACGTCCATGATCGCCAGCTCGAGCAGGATGTGCGAGAGGATTTCCTCGGGGATTTCGCCTAGAGGGCATGGTTCTGGCGGCGAGAGTTCTGTTGGTGGAGGTTGCGGTTCGATCTGGAGCTGGGATAAGTCGGAGACGAGCTGCGCGAGGGTTGCTGGGAGAGCAGGAGCAGTTTTGGGCTGTTGAGATGTTGCTTTCTGGCCTTGTAGGGAGTGGTGGGCAGGGTTGGGGACTGTGGTGGAGGCGTTGGATGGGTTGGGTTTAGGGAAGTGTTTTTTCTTGTAGTGTTCATGCACGCCGTCATCGAGCTGCGACTTACCTCAGCATTTGTGGTCTACAGAGTGCGTTTGAATCTAGGAAGTGGATAGAGGGAAACCAACTTTGTACGCTGTGCGGTAGTGCTTGAGGCTATCTCCCAGCTGGCCGTGGTTTTCCTTTTCTACAGCTTTTTCATAATGCTCCAGCGCCGACCTGGGCTGCTCGAAGAGCTTCGCCCTCTCATGCGATTGACTGTCGTCAGCTCCGAGCTTCAGCGCCTCTTCCTTGTCGGGAAGGTCGTGATAGGCTTTGGGCGCGACGTCTTCCTCGTCCTCATCCTCCTCCACTTTCTTGACAGAGGACGGGCCGGCGACAGGTGGAGGCGGATGGGGCACGCTCTTCCTTCTTTGTTGCGGTCTGACCCTCTCAGGCGATACCGGTTCCTGCGCGTTCTTATGCCGAGATTGGACCTCTTCGCGCCATCTTCGGCGAAAGGCTTCGAGCTCGGCCTCGTTCTCAGGTGCGGGCTCGTTGTTCATGATATGTCAGGTGAAATAGGAATGCTATATGTACAGGAGGCGCAGGTGGTGATGGTGGAAATGCACGGTGTATTTAAAGACACGACAAAGAGAGGAGGTGCGGTCAGCTCGATTTGGTCGCCGCGGCGGGATGATGATGATGGGGCTTCAGGCCGAAACGGCCAGACGATGATGCCGACGATGGAGCGCGGTGCGGATCTGATAACGCGGACTTCCGTGCTGTTATCTTCCGATCGCGGAGAGAAATGCGCTAGCCGTGATTTTGGAGTGACGCCCATACTGCCCATCATTTTGGTCCGCGTCTAGCCCGCCGCCGGCACGAAACATCTCGCCTCTCGCGCAATCGCACCTCACGCTCTCCCTCTCACCACCTCCCACATCGCCATCGACATCGTCGCCGAGCATACACCCACATACATTCATCAATCCTCTACTCCACGACCACAACCATATCCTGGAACTACCACACGAGAGCTCCCCGCGCTGGCTGGCGCGGCACAGCAACAGGAGGGAGATAAGGCAGACATGGCCTCGATGCACACACAAGGACAGCGCCACGACAGATTACTCACTCCGGCCGGCAATGGCGCATTAGACATGCCCTCCGAGCCCAACGTAATCGGCAAGCCGGTCGAGGTCGACACATCCGTGACCCAAAAGATGCTGTCCGCCACGACCGGCTCACTCTTGACATCATTGCTGGGTACGATGCTGCTATCCATCCCAATGCCCACGCGACCACCCTCACTAACACACCCTTCCAGTCACGCCCCTCGATGTCGTCCGCGTCCGCCTCCAAGCCCAGACAAGTCCGTCCCACTCCGTCCGCTTGCCTTCCTTCATCCAGCTCCCTCCCGATCTCGGTGTCAGCGCCTGCTGTCGTGAAGTCTTCTGGGTGCAGAACCAGTCCCAATTCTGTGTCGCCGCGCCCGCATCCTCATCCTCGTCCTCCGCCGCTGCCACTTTGAATACCTCCGCGTCCGCAGCAGCCTCTGACTGTGCGGCAGAAGAGACCCAGCGCCGTACCATCAACTCTACCTTGGACGGCTTGCGCAAGATCGCCCGCAATGAAGGCATCTTCACCCTCTGGCGCGGCCTCAGCCCGACGCTCATGATGGCCGTACCAGCCAACGTCATCTACTTCGCAGGCTATGACTGGCTCCGTACCAGCCGCAAGAGCCCCATGAAGGACCGCATCAGCGATGCCTACGCACCCCTCGCCGCAGGCTCCCTCGCCCGCGTCATCGCTGCCATCGCCGTCTCCCCGATCGAAATGCTCCGCACGCGAATGCAGGCCTCGCGCTCCCAGGAAAAAGGCATCATGCGCGCAACCCTGCTCGGCATGCGCGACGTCGTCTCCGCCGAAGGCTACACTTCCCTCTGGCGCGGCCTCTCCCTCACCCTCTGGCGCGACGTCCCCTTCTCTGCTTTCTACTGGTGGGGCTACGAGTTCGGCCGCGAACGCCTGCACCAGGCCCGCGAGCGCCAGCACGCCTCGGACCCGGCCCTCGGCCGCCCGCGCTCGCGCTCAGAGCTCTCGCATTCCACCGTCCTGGCGGATTCCTTCCTCGCCGGTGCGGCGTCTGGCGGCATTGCGGCTTTCTTCACGACGCCCTTCGATGTCGGCAAGACGCGGCAGCAGACTGTCCTCCACGACGGCGCGGCGCGCGCGAAGGACATGCCAGAGAACCGCGCCATGCCGCGTTTCCTGTGGCACATCTACTGCACGGAGGGCATGTCGGGCTTGTTCAAGGGCTGGGCGGCGAGGTGTTTGAAGGTCGCACCGGCGTGCGCGATCATGATCAGCAGCTATGAGGTCGGCAAGAAGTTGGCGGGCAGTGTGAATGAGAGGAGGGACGCGGCAGAGTAGGATTCTCGCTGTGTTGTGTTTCCTTGTTTTGTCTTGGGCTACATTTGCTCTTGTTTGGTCATCGGAGGCTTGTCTTGAAGCAGTCGGGGGCGTTTTAAGGATTTTGTGTGGCGGAGAGGGAGGCATTGTCGCTCTGCATTGCATTTCGCATATCGCATCACCAGCGCTGGCGTTTGGGAGAGTCTAAATGCACGAGAAAGCATGGCGTTTTTTGTATTCATCTGCTGCGTGACCGCCTCTTCTGGCGGCATCGAATACAGAGAGCTGGAAGGACTGGGACGAACGCCCTTTGGCAGGAAGAGGAGGGTCCCATGCTTTGAAAACATGAGGACTGGATCTGGACGGGGCAACGTGCAATGTAATGGTAAAACCAAAAGATACCTCGACTCAAATATTTGATAAAATGTTCTTCACAAGAAAGTCCTTTCTTCTTTCTTGTAGTGCGATATGACGATCGATCTCCGAAGTTCCATATCATATATTTCGTGTTCACTTTCTGAAATATTAGCTACGTGCCGTGGAACATGCGACTAGATATTCTGTGCATCATGCTCAAAATCACTCCATCCCACTTCGTCTCATCGAAGGTCCCAAACGCTTTGCTTCCCGTATCGACCGTCAACCTCACACCGCGACCCCCTCCGCCAAACTCCCCCACCCAACCGCCTCCCACGGCGCGACCACAACCGCGCGCTGCGCATCCGCCACACTGCCGGCTCCTGCAAATGCCCCGGCGAGCTCTTGCGCGCTCGAGCTACCAGCCGGTGGCACGCTCTTCTGCGCTGTCTGCAGCGCCATCGCCGAAGCATGCGCGTCGCCAGACAGAGACGCGAGAGCGCTCCAAGCCGAACTGCGAGACGGGTGCAGCAATGCGGTCGATTGCGCCGTCGCTAGCGGGTCCTTCTCTCCCTCGCCAGAGAGTGACGCGAGTGCTAGCAGCAGGCTGTCAATCTGGCTCTGCTCTGCAGGCTGGAGTTCTGCGTTCGTCCTGAGCGCCAGCAGGTCATCCCGCACCGCGCCGCTGGTCTCAGCATCGTCGTCCAGCGCCGCGATGGCGCCCAGCGGCGTCATGACGCCCGCGTGCGAGGGGTTCGCTTCGAAGCACTCGAACAGCTGCTCGCGCGCGGCGGCTTTCTCGTCGGTGCCGCCGTGCGCCCAGAGGACTTGGGCGAGTAGGCAGACGACTGAGGGGCTGTGGGAGCTTTCTTCCAGCGCGGCGCGGAACATGGTTATGGCGTCTGTTGTGCGCTGGAGGTTGTGTGCTGCTAGGCCGGCGGTTAGGTGGGCGGAGAGGCGCAGCGCTTGACGGGCTTCGGGGGTGAGGCCGCTGGTTTCTTCGTCGGCGGAGAGGTCGAGGGCTGTTGTAGCATCTTCGGAGGCGGCGGCGAAGGACTGTGCGGCGAGGTGGCAGCGCGCCAGGTCGGCTTTGGCGTGGGCGAAGCGGGCAAGGGCGGAGGGAGATTCGGACGTCTCGTATTCTGCTTCGGCGCTCGCGCAGAGCTGTGTGAGGAGGGCGGTTGCGTCTTCGAAGTTGCCGACGCGCTCAAGGAAGAGGGCGGAGAGGTGCTTGTAGGGTAGGTCTTGGGGTGCTTGAGCGCGGAGCTGTTCGAGGGCGAACAAGGGCTCGATGAGCGCAGACAAGTCGTTGGAGACGTCGGGTGATGTCAAGAGGTGGTCGAAGGTGGACAGAGCGTATTGGCGCTTAGATATGACTGATGCCGAGTCGGAGATCTCAAAAGCGTGCGTGAAGTGATTGAGTGCTTCTTTCGTGTCGCCGAGCATCAAAGCGATTAAGCCCTCGCCGACCCATGCGTGGGCGTAGTCGGGATCTGTGGATTGGGCGCGTCCAAACGCTTGGTGCGCCAGCTCGTAGTCATTTTGCAACGTGTAAAGCACACCCAGGTTCGTCCACACCTTCGCGTTGAGTTCGTTCAAGTGTAACGAACGGACGAAAGAGTGCTGAGCGACTTGAGGGTTCAAGGTGGTCGTGACCACACCAAGAGCGTTCCAGAACTCAGCATTGCCAGCCTCCATCTCGATGGCTCGCTTGAAAGACCTCACGGCTGCCTTGAGATATTTCTTTCCAGACTTACCATCAATCAAAGAAAACGCACGATGTTCTGCCCAGCCGAGGTTGTACCAAGCCACGGCTTGCGCGTGAATGTCGTGCGTTGATGAGTAGATGGCACGCTTGTATGCTAGAATTCCAGCTACAACCGGTTGCGGCAGAGCAGATTCAGGCGATTGGTCGCCGGTCAGACTGCTTGCACGAATACCGTCCACCTCTGCTAGCTGCGAGAGTGCATCATCATGTCCCTCGCCATTAAGCAGGGTGGTTAGTTCTGGCAAAGGAAATCTGTCGCTGCCAGAGAGCACCCAGGAGAAAGTTATACTGGCATCGCCGACTGACTTCCACAGATTGAAGGCCTGAGGGTTGTCTTTCGCAACTATCACGGCTGTAGCAATGGCTTCATTGCAGTTGTCAACAGCCTGACCAAACAGCCCAGTCTCAACGCAATGCCACGCACGCTCCACGAAAGTCTGCAGAAGGGAGACCAGTACGCCAAACTCAGATGGGCGCTCTTCCAGCACTGCCTGGAGGCCATCCACGGCTTCCTGGTATTCGCCCAACTCTCTGTGCACATTCGCGAGCATATACTTGGCGAACCACGTCTCGCCAGTGATCTTCATCTTTCCATCATCATGTGGTTCGAGTGCAAAGTTGAATGTACGACTCGCAGAGTTGTACCGACCAGAGTTGTGATAGCTTTCACCCAGACCTACGTAAGACTGATAGTCATCCGGACTGATGCGGAGGGCAGCCAGGAATGAAACGATCGCCTGCTGATATTCTTGTTTGTTCATCTGCACGACACCGATCGCGGAGTACGGCCAGCTCAAGCCCTTTCTCTTAGAACCGGGTGGTGGTCTGGCTCTGCCAGAGTCGATGACACGCTGGGAGATGACTTCGACAATCTCCCATTCTCCTCTGTTGGCGAAGGAGCGGGCAAGGCGCTCGGCTGCGTCTGTTTCCGCGGGTGAGAGCTCGAAGGCCTTCTGGTAACATTGACGCGCCCGCTTCTTGTCCTTTGCATAGATTTCATAATATTGGCCAAGGCTCGTGTATGCAGGCGCAAAGTTGACGTTTGTTTTGATGGCTGAAAGGAAGCGAGCGTAAGCACCGCTGCGGTCTTTGCGAGCGATTTTGGAATCGTCAAGGTTCCACATGCAGATTCCAATGCGGTAGAGACACTGCGCGCGAAGATCTCTGGCTCGTGGGTCATCAGTCCTCCATTTCGGAAGGTAGTTTTCTAGCTCGTCTCTAGCAGTGGCGTTGTCTCCATTGAGAGCTTTACACCAAGCAAGCTCGGTGCCGACCTGCACGTTGCCGGGATCTTCGCTAAGGGCTTGTTGCAAGAAGTCAATGGCAGCGTTGTAGTTCTCGATCTCTTCGAAGATCAAGCCGAGGCCGATAAGAGCCGGCGTCGATTTCGGTTTCCTCTGGAGAATGTCTTCGAAAAGACGCTTGGCTTCAGCATGGTTTCGTGGCGCTTGGTAATGGACAAGAGCGGTTCCCAGAACGCTGTTCAATGCGTCTTTGGTGTTTTGGAGGCTCAAATTGAGCCTTGAAGACTCCACTGACAGAATCTCGAGCCCGGAACGCGAGGTCTCTACCACCGTCTGGTGCTCCTCGAGGTGCAGGAAGTAGTCACAGGCCAACCGGTAGGCGAACGGTGAGTGATCCGCTTTCGAAACGCCCTCGGTCATCATAGCCAAGCGATCTTCTGCGTTGAGAGTCTCTTCAGGCTCGTCAGATTTTTCGCTCTCGTCCTTCTTCGGTGGCGGGAACGGACAGAGCTCGCTGCTCAACCAGGCTTTGAGAATACGGCCAAGCCCACTCTCCGGGAAGAAGCTGACATATTCTCGGAGAATGTTGGCATCCAGGTCCTGCAAGTTGTCGAAGTCTCGCGTCTCCAAGACTAAGTCCCAGGCCAATTGATGCGGGTGGTGAATAATCACCATACCCTCTGCAATGCCGAGCACCTGGTCCAGTTTGGCCGCTTTCTGCTCTGAAGGCAACACCAGAAGGACCTCGTGCGCCCGCGCGAGGAGCTTCTCCTCATACTCGCGGCGCACCTCATCCTCGTTAGTCCAGTTGATGATACTCTGGTAGAGCTCCTCGAGTTCGCTCTTTCCGTAGACTTCACGCTTCACTTCAGTCGTAACCTGGCCCACCCGGGCTCCGATGCGAGTCCGGCGATTGCTGATTTCGGTCTTGATCCGCTGGGCCTCTTGCTCCTCGGTAATCTCGGCGAGCCGCGTGAAGCCCAGCGAAGGATGCGGGAGCCGGCCTTCGAGGAAGTCGTATACTGGGCTCCCAGGGAGGGTCACACGGAGCGCTCGCTTGTGCTGCTCAGCTGTCCCCTGCTGCTTCGCGAAGCCCACGACTTTGTCGATAATGGTCTGGCAGCGATGCGCATCTTCGGCGGCAACATGGATCTCTCCCACGCGGACTGCGGCGTCGATATACTCATCGACTTTCTTCACCCCTTGCGCTTCAAACACGCTGCACAGCCCAAGCCATGCCTGCGCTTCGTCGGGCTTGGAGTCAGCGGCTTTGCGATATGTTTCGGCCGCGTTGTCAAATTGGCCTTGCTTCTCGAAGGCTCGGCCGAGAAACAGGCGCGCGGTGTAGTTTTGCGAGTCTGAGGCGAGGACTACCTGCGCTTGCGTGACGACTGTCTCGTAGTCCTCAGCGTCGAGCGCGGTCTTTGCCGCTTTCAACGCGGCTTTGTTCGTGGACATGCTCTAGTTCATTATTCGTGAATACGTTCCTGGTGTAGTCTCGACCTCTACGAGCCGACGTTCATTAGTAAATCAATGCAGCTTTGAGCTGCAAAAGCCTAGTGTTGCACGTTTCCTCATGACGTTTGCTATGCGAATTCCGTGTCGCCGCACAGACCAGCGTACTGAAGAACGACCGACTGTTGAAGGGAAGGCAGATGATCAGAAAAGCCCTGTGAATACAATTGAGTGACTACACAATGAGCCGCATTCAAGCGACAACTTTGGGTATTGTATTGAAGACCACGTCAAAAGGAAATACGAAAGTGACTAGCAGCAATGGCATTACGCCGAAAAGACTTCTCCGTCGTGGGATCGTGATATCCCAGCCTTTCCTTTCCTGAACCCATATACACAACAACGCCTCATTAACCATGTTGACCATCATGCGCACCGTACCAGTCCAGAATCACCCGCAAAAAGACATCCTTAACGTGCGGTGATGTAGTCCTTGTTCTCGACTGTTACACTCTTCGTCTACCAGATTGTCAGAGGACGGAGCTGAATGGACGTTGGACTAGAGAGAATCCTTACCATGTGATTGACTTTGTAAACGCCAACAAGACGTGACGCAAGCTCGAACATGTTGTTGCGCAGCGAAATGACAATGAACTGAGCGTTCTTGGTGCGCTCCTTGATGTACGCCGCGACAATCGAAACCTGTTGAAGCAACGTGTCAGCAATGTTCACTATTCGTCTTTGAGCTTGATTCATGGCTCAACTTACATTCTTGAAGTCCAGCGCAGCATCGATCTCGTCCATCACGTAAAGCGGCGTCGGCTTGTAGTGATGAAGCGCAAATACCAGCGCCAGCGAGCTCAGCGTCTTCTCGCCACCAGACAGGTTGCTGATGTTCTTCCAGCTCTTCTTGGGAGGCATCACGCTGAAGAGGATGCCTTCGGCGAAAGGATCGAGCGAGTCGACGAGCTCCAGCTCCGCATTACCACCCATTGTAATCATCTGGTACATTTCTTTCAGACGCATGGAGATGAGCGAGAAGCCTTCCATGAAGCCTTCCAGACGCAGCCGGCGCAGATCATCGGTGCGCTTCTTGGCCGTGTCACGAGCGGTGAGAGCTGTGTTAAGGTCTTCGAGGCGGCTGGCATGCTCTTCCACGCGGCGGCGATACTCGGCTAGTACGGTGAGTTCCACATGAGAGCTGGTGCGCTCTTCCAGACTGGCGATGGCAGCTTTGAGGGACTCTTTGTCGAGGTCCTCAAGCTCGTCACGGGAGAGCTGAGGCATGGGTTCGGGCTCGTGCTCTTCGCCTTCCTCGCTGACGTTTTGGAGAGAAAGCTTCGAGTGCTTCTCCTCCCAGTACTTAAGGCGCTTCTGATTGTCGACAAGAATCTTTTGGTTCTCCTCAAGCTTGTTCCGCATCTCAACCTCAGCGCCGCGGGTCTCATTCAGCTCGGCAATCTGCTCGTCAAGCTGGGCCTTAAGCGCCTGCAGTTCCTCTTTCCGGTCCTCGAGCGCTTGCTGCGCCTGCTCAGCCTGACGGCGGAACTCGGATGTATCCCTGCTCTGCGTGTTGACATCGCTCTCGACCTGCTCGAGATCGGCGGAGATCTTCTCGAGCTCTGCACTCGCGTCGGCGTTAGCCTTCTCGTGCTTCTTGCCCTGCTTCTCAGCCTTCGACTTGGCGACTTCGGCGGCACTGAGACCTTCGTTACGGGTGTCGATTTCCTCTTTGATGCCGTCGACCTTGGTCTTCTGGCTGCGGAGCTTGATGCCGCCGACTTCCATGATCTTGTTCTGCAGCTCTTGGATTTCTTCCTCAATACTGGCAGATTGGGACTGCAGCTTCTCGACCTCCTTCTGCATCGAGGCAATGCTTTTCTCGAGGGCTGTGATCTGCTGCTTGTCGGCTTTCGATGGCTGTTGCTCAGCAGCGATCTCCTGGATACGCTTCTGAGAGTCGGCAATGTTGCGCTCGATGCTGTCCAACTCGAGACCAAGTTTCTGGGCCTTGGTGTCCAGACGAGGAATCTGATTTTGCAAGTCCTGCAGTTGTCCCTGAAGTTCTCTGTACGAGTCTTGCAGCTCGGAATACTCCTTCTCAACGGCGTCGCGGTCGACCTCCAGCTTCGCGACCTGGTCCCTTGATACATCGGCACTCAGCTTGGAAGACATGCCGCCCTTAGCGACTCTGGTGCCACCACCACTCATGGTACCGGACTTGTCGATCAGCTGGCCATCGAGGGTCACGACTCTCCAGCGCTTCGCGCCGTAGGCAATGCGGTTCGCTTGCTCCAGATCCTTTGCGACCAGAGTATTCTGCATTACGCTGTAGAAGGCGGGGAGGAAGCGGTCGTGCTTGCTCTTGACAAGGTCGAAAAGTCGAGGAACGTTCTCGGGAGTCTGGATCTGCGAGAGGTCTCGTTGCGGTAGGCGATCCAGCAAAATGAAGTTCGCTCGGCCGAGGTTGTTTTTGCGCAAATATTCGATGCACTGCTGACCGACCTCAACGGTGTCTACGACGAGGTTGTCGAGTGATGGGCACGCCGTAGAGATGGCAACGTCGAATCGCTGGTCGATTGCTCCGAGGTTTCCGAGACGCCCGTGAAAACCATCAATACGGCCTGACTCCTTCAGCCTCGTTAGGCCAGCGAGAACGTTGCCCTGGCTTTGCGTGGCGGACAAGCTCGCGCGGGCTTCATCAGCCTTCTGTCGGGCACCAGAGATTTTCGACTTCAGCGTAGGCTCCTGGGCAGCAAATTGATCGACTTGCTTCTGCAGGCGCTGAAGCTCCTTGTCGGCACTCTTGCGCTGAGTCTTGCATTCGTCGATCTCGGCAGTCTTCGCATCCTGTTGCTGCTTCAAAGTAGTGATCTTGGCTTCAGTCTCAGCGATGGCAGTTGCGCCAGCGCTTTCCCTCTCGTGCAAAATATCAAGCTCACTCTGAGCCACAGCCATCGAGGACTGCTTTTCGTTGATCTTTGCGTTCCAGGGTTCCAGTTGTTGCTGTTTTGCGGCAATCTGATCGCTGAGACCTTGCGTCTTGCCCTTAAGGCTCTCTCTGATCCTCGCAAGTTCTTCGTCCTCGGCCTGCCTTTCCTGCTCGAGCTCTTCGATCTCAGCGCTGATACGTGCAACGTCGTCTTCGGCGTTCTTCGCTTGGGTGGCGGAGTCCTGGATCCCAAGCTTCGAGCTTTCAAAGGCCTTCTCAAGCTTCTTCGCCTTGTTGGTGAGGAATTTCTTCTTCTCGTCGATCTTGACAGTTTCCTTGTCGAGCTGCGCCATCTCTTTCAGTATACCTTGAGTGCCCTTCTCGAGCTTCTCATACTCCTTGTTGCCGGCCTTGTACTGCCTCTCGAGGTCTTTGATCTCCTCTTCGCTACCCTGGTGTCTTTGAAGCTCTTCGTTCAATTGCTCGTGGATCTGCGCAATGGCTTCGTCGGTCACTTGCAAGTTATCGCTGCACTCCGCGACGTAGATCTGGTAGAGCGCAGATTGCTTGCTTGCGAGTTCGTTCTCGTCCCGGATATACGCGATCGCCTTGTTCTTCTTTTCCTCAAGGTTGTTCCGTTCTTTCTCGACGTGCTGGACGCGCGTGCTCTTCTCAAGGCAGACTTCGTTAAGCTGCTCAGTCTCTGCGGCGGCTTCGTCGATGGGTGTCTTGTATTTGGAGGTGCCAATGATGTCTTCCAGGTATTCCAGCAGGCCATCGTCGTGCTCGTTCGCAGCCTTCGGCTTCATTTGCGCGATCGATTCGACTTCACCCTGTAGGATCAGGAAACGCTTGTGGTCCAGGTCGACGCCCTTGCCTTTGAGCAGAGTAGTGACTGTCGTGAAGTCCGAGGTCTTGCCGTTAATGTAGTATTTGCTTGTATTGTTCTTGAACACTCTGCGGGAAATCACGAGCTGGGATTCCGGGACAACCGTAGAGCCACCGGCCGGCTGATCCATGACCTCTTGAAAGTGCACTTCCACTTCGCAGTACTCAAGATTCGGGAATTGCGCGCTGTTGTGAATGAGCGCAGAAATTTTGCCCTGACGCATTTTGCTTGCTCGGAAACCAAAGACGAAGAGCAAGGAATCAATCACGTTGGACTTTCCGGATCCGTTTGGTCCTACGACAGACGAGAACGAGGAGTGGAACGGGCCGACCACCTGCTTTCCCGCATATGATTTGAAGTTCGTCAAGGTCAGGTAGGTGATAGTCATGCGCGACTTGGGCTCGATAGGCTCCTGCGATTGCGGAACTCCCAGCGCTCTTGTTCGCACCACAATGTCCATGGGCTTCTCGAGGTGTGTGATTTGAGCATCCACCTTCTTGACCTCCGCTCGGCTTTCAGGCTTTGGTGTGGCTGCCGTGACAGTTGCTTCCGTCTGGTCTTCCAAGGCTGTCGCATTTTCTTCCTCGGTCGGTGTATGGCGCGAAGCGGGTCTGGGTGTTTGCTCGTTGATCGCATTCTCTGTGATGTCGTGCAAAGGTGTGCCGTGCCTCGAAGCAGGTTCTGGCGACTCTGAGGGTTGTGGTGTCGGCAACAGGCTTTGACGCGATGGTTGCAGATCTGGAGTGTCCGGCGCTATTGACATGCCCGACATCCTGCTCTTGCGCGCGGCTCTGGCATCTTTCACCGATCGTCTTTTGGGTGCGGCTTTCTTCGTAGGTGACAATGGCTCTCCGGCAACACTCTCAGGCGGACTGAAGATCTGCGACGGCTCTACCGATTCGCTCGCTCTGGATCTTCTGGCAGTGCTTGCCCTCGGTGTCGCGGTAGTGCTTGCTGCTGTCATCCGGCGCGGCGATGCGCGAGTGCTCTTTGGGGCGGGTGTATAGTCCTCCTCTTCGCTTTCGTCTTGTTTGCGACTCACGACACTGTTTTCGATGTCTGAGCTGCCATCCTCGTCCACCACGACCTTTCTCCGAGCCGCAGCGCGGCGGGAAGGTCTTTCCGGTGACGCTGCAGACATTGCGACCGTGAATCTGCGCGTGTGCTGCGGTATGGGTTAGTGAGGGATGTCGTCGTACGCAGGTCGCATTGTTTGCAATACCACTACCACTCCCACGCCCAAGCGCTTTCCGCTGTCTGTGTTTACTCGGATCAACACGCTAACCTAAAACGCGCGGGGGGGTCTCTGAAGCCAGGCAAGCTTAATTGATGATGCCTTATTGCCTGACTTCAGCGGCAAGACTCCCGCACGTTCGCCGCAGCTGCCCTTGCCCTGACTACATCACGAATCCCAGCCGACAAGGCTGCCGGGATCATTGATCGTGCCGCTTGCCGAAGTCATGGCCTTCTTTCCAGCCAAAGCTTAAACACACTTCATCTCCCAAACCACACAACGTTGGCCCTGCCAAGCGGTGTAACGCCGACTCGCCACTCGCGATGCCGGCTACATGATCACCTTCCAGACATCGCCGTCTGGCGTTATTGCGGCTCCCAACCTCATGAAAGGCTTACCATGTCACCAAACAGTCACGAAAACGGTTGCACGGTCACGATGCGGTCTGGCAAGCGTGCATGGCGGTCGCTGACTTAAGCGCACTAAGGGTGCTAGTCGGAAGATCCGGTAGCCCGCGGAAGTGATTTCATACCCAAGAATTTTGTGAGCTCCGAGGCCGACTCGGGCCCAAGCCAACGAGCGCGCGCGACTCACGATCATCGTCAGGTCACCGTCGCTGGGCATTATTAACGATCGGGCGAAGGCCGGTCCTAGGTAGGTGGGTGTTGGGTGTGACCAACGGGTTCATCGGCAACGGCGATGGCCCATGTCCTCCTCGGTTGCTGCTTTTCAAATACCCTTCGCGCCTCTTCTGGTCCTTCCGGTGTTTCTCATTGCTTTTCGAGCGTTGTTTCTTGCGTGATAAAAATACCAATCGTCGCTAGACCGATCTTTTCAGCATTTCGGCGCGCATTCCGCATACCATCCCAACTTCAAACCGGCTACAGAACTACAACTGGTTGTCGTTCCCCGATTCCACTTGCGATCGCATTCGTCAGGCAAAGCCAGCCTCAGTCGCGAGAATCTCCAGCCTTCGCCATCCGATCGACATTCACGATGTCGACCTACAACCCGCCCTCTTTCCCCCGGCGATCCAAAATTCCCACCCTAGCCAGCGAAGTCCGCTATCAAGCACAACTCGCCTACTACCGCTACGAGATCAACACAGGACTTTACGTCATGTCTCCCGGCGAGAAACTGGCTTTCAACCTCGTCGTCCTGCTCGTCGCGACCCTCTTCTTCGCTGCCCTCCATTACTACCTTCCGTACTCTCCCACCGGTCCCTTGCGCTCGCTTGCGCGCCACCTTGTCGGCACCGTCAGCGCGACTGGCGTCCAGAAAGTGGATGTCTACGATGCGAACGTGCTCCATGCTCGTGCAGCAGGCGATGCGGTCGCGAGTCTCACGCAGGGCGGTTATGGGGCAAACTCCAGCATGGTACTCGTGGCGGGATTCTGAGAGCGCGTAGAGTGGGAGTGGGAAATGGGACTGTGCGCAGCACATCGCGTCGCGACTGGTTCGAAGTCATTTTTGCGCGACTCGCCTGGCGCACAACTTCAGCGCTGCGAGTGGCATTGAAGCAGGACTGGGATCATGAACATAGAGAGGGGAGGAGGGAGCACGAACAACAGTGATTCGAGGACGATAACGATCTAATGTCTATAGATACCACCTTTTTACTTTTCGCGGATATAGATTTGGGTAATAGAATTGCAATTGCATTTTCGACTTTATCATTTTTCAGAACAACACATCATATTGTGTGTTATACGAGTGTTTTATTCCCTGCATTGCCGACAAGCGACAGCAGTTGGTGATCCATGAAGGAGCTCTGCCTCTCATCTCTCATAAATCAGATCTCAGACAGGAGGCAACTCAGGCGCATTACAAGTTGTCGACACTGAATGGAAGGTGGGGATAGCTCTGGACATGTTGGGTCAGATGTCGGCGCGGCACGTCCTACAAGCAACATCACCGGCACAGACAGCGTGACACGGACATCGTCAGCCTTTCAGAATCTTCCCTTTTTTCTACTATTGAAACATCTGTAGCTTTGCTACCAAAGAAGCAGGCGCATAACCCAGCGCTTTCGAGCACAGTACAGCCCACCAGAGTTTTCCTTCTTTCGCCTGGAACGCCATTGCCAATGCATCACAATCGTCCACTCCTAAACCAGCGAGGACGCAAGCAGCTTAGTATCCCCTGCCACGGCCCCTGGGAGTGCCACGGCCGCGACCGCCGAAGCCAGAGCCACCCCTGGAGCCACCACGGCCACCAAAGCCACCGCCGCCACGACCGCCGCCGAAGCCACCACGACCTCTGGGGGCACCACGGCCCCTGGGCGCACCGCGACCGCGGCCGGCGGCGCCAGCACCTCTCGGCTTCTTCACCTTGGCCGCACCAGGCGGGGGCTTGGGCTTGGGCAGGAACTTCTCGAGCGGGAGGAGCTTGTCGCCGCCAATGTAGACCTTGTCGCCAGCCTTGAAGCTGGTGGCGTGGATGCCGTCGCTGGGCTTGACGGTGAAGTAGACCTGGTTCAGCGGGCCGAGGATCTCGTCGACCTTGCCGATCTGCGACTTGTTCTCCAAGAAGATCGGGGCGTTGAAGTACGGGATCTTAGGGTTGACGGAGGTGCAGACCATCTCGCCTTCGGTGGCGTGCATGAAGGTGCCCATCTCTGTGAGGCGCGGAGTGTTAGCCGATTTGTTCGGTGGTCTTTGCGGAGAGTCGCGATTGGAACTGTTGACTGCGCATACCCATTACGGTCGCAGGAGGACCGTAGGACTGGAATCCACCCCTTCCGCCACCACGTCCTCCACCGCCGCGGTCGCCTCTGAAACCTCCACGTCCTCCGCCACGGAACGACATTTTTGCTGGTCTTTTCCGCGCTTTTGTAGTCGGGTGTCGGTGTTCGAAAGCTCAGTCGGAGAAGTACCGCCGAGCTGGTTGTTTGTTGGTAATTCGCTTCGCGCGATCGATCGGGATCGTTCGGAGCAGCGTCTCGATGCTGCGTCGGGGCTTGTGGTGGATGCAGCGCGGCGCAATGCTACTTTCGAGCAGGTCGACGCCGAGCTGCAAAGTCGAAGCTGGAAAATTGAGAGGAGCTCGCGCGGAGACATGACTCGCGCTGCTTGGCGTGCGGAAGCGTTGCGCGCCCGCAGTCTTCACAACTTCAAGGCGGCGACGGTGATGAGGCGATTGACAGTAGCGACATTGCTGGATTTATTGTGAATTGAGCAGTCGTAGTTGACCTATATGCACCTGTGCATTTCAATGCTTGTGAGCTGTTCTGCCTCTCCTTCTAGTCGTCCCATCGTTCCCCTGACCACCTCCACAGTAAGTATTTCGCCGCCTACTATCGTCAATCAATGCTCCTTGGACCAATACTCTTCCTGTTTCCCTACATACTTCAGTCCAGCTGCGCACACTTTCCTGGAAATTTACAACAGGCATTCGTGGCAAACATGACTAAAACCAAGCGGCCACAATCTTCTCCTCTGGATGCCTTCCAGAATCATTTCGCCTCCGCCAGCCGCTACGGTGAGCGCTGGCATGAGACGCTCTATCCGGCGTTGAAGGAAGGCACTCGCTACACCACCCTCTACAACCGCTATGCACCACAAGAAGACTTCTACAAGGCCGTAGGCTCACCCGACACCCTCGAACGCCTGCGCTTCCCGTCAGCTCCAGACGACATCCAAGCCGACAACCTTCTCTGCTTCATCCACAAACAATCCACCGACCAAAGAGAGGCCCCCTTCCCACCTCCAGAGAAGTCTTCCAACGGCCTCTTGACCCATTGGAACTTCGACGCCGCCTCCGCCCTCGCAGTCCACCTTCTCCAGGTCCTCCCAGGCGACAATGTCCTCGACCTCTGTGCCGCGCCCGGCGGCAAATCTCTCTCCTTAGCGCAATCTATCTGGCCCTATCTGCAACCCGACTCCCCGACTCCGCCCATGCCCGGCGCAAAGAAAGGAGACTTGCACTCCAACGAGATCGACCCGACCCGCAACCGCCGCCTCGCAGACAACCTTTCGCAATACCTCCCCGCCAGCCTCGCTGCCACAGGACAGCAGAAAGTCCTGCGCCTCGACGGAACGAAGGGCGCGAAAGGGTTCCCCCTTGGTCCAGCGGGTTACGACAAGGTTCTCGTCGACGCGCCGTGCTCGAGCGAACGCCATATCATTCACGCGCAGGAGAAGGCGGGTTCGGGACGCACGGTCGAGGAACTAGCGCGCTGGTCGCCGAGCTCTTCGAAGAGGATCGCGGAGACGCAGGTGCAGCTGCTCATGACTGCGCTGAGGGCTGTGAGGCTAGGTGGACGGGTGTTATATGCTACTTGCTCGATCTCGAGGGAGGAGAATGATGGGGTCGTGGAAAAGGCGATTTTACAGGCGGAGAAGGAGAGGAAGAAGGGCGGGATCGCTTGGGCGGTTGAGGTGGAGGGGTTAGGGGAGGAGATTGAGAGGGTGCTGGAGGATGGCTGGGCGGAGAGGACGGGGAAGGGGTGGATCGCGCTGCCGGATCACAAGGGAAATGGGAAGTGGGGACCGTTGTACTTTTGCGTTTTGACGAAGACGAGGGCTTGAAATTTGGAGTTAAGCTACTTGGAGCAATGCTACTGCATGCGTGTCCGGCTAGGCCCGCCACTGCTTGTATATTGACGACTTCTGCATTGGGACAGAAGACTTGAGAATCGTTTAGAGTCGTGATCCGAACGATCTCTTCGAGAATGTGGAACTGAGTGTGGGCGTTGAGGAGGAGTTGCTGGGCGGATCTATATAATTCGACGAGCACCAAGTAGCACAGATTGGCTGATTCCTCGTCGGATAGCGATTCGATGGCACTTGTTGGAAAGCAACCTTGAGAGATCGAGTCGAGATATCGCTTCATTGTCGTCGGATCTTCATCTCCAAGCCCGACGGTGCGGAACTCGCCCGGTTTCGTCGGCGGATGCTTCTTCAATGCTTCCAGGATGAATTCCGACTCGTCTGTGGCATGTTGCTCATATACGAGCATGCGCTTCTGCTCCGGCCCGACAAGTAGAATCACAGCTTTCTCAGGGTTGTAGTCGACGCCGTGATGATTCTTAGAAGTATTCTCCACATCCATGCTCGAAGGCCTTTCGTTGGTCGAGACGGAGTCGGAAGGCTGCGAGGATGAAGACAAATCGAGGACAATTCTGGGAGGATGAGGTGAAGGGAAAATGCCGAAGGACATGAAAGGAAGAAGCGATCCTCCGCCGCGTCGCGAAGTCACGTGCATGCGCACAAAGACGTCTTCGCCATGCGAGATACAGTCACGTATACGAGTTTTGTTTGAGGAAGGACGCATATCGACGAGCTCGAGAGTTGGAAACAGGAAGATCACAGGATGTATCCTCTGCCTCGAGTGCGAGTTACAATCATACACCCAATCTAAACAAACGCTCCTGAGAAGCCCGTTTTCTCACACTTTCTCTCTCCGTGCTATGGTTGTCCGCCACACCAATCTTGACCATAGCAATCATCCCATACCAATCCTCCCCATACCAATCCTCAATTCGTTTCATCACTGCTCGCTCGGGTACTTACGTGTGTGGATGATCCCTTGAAGAACAATTTCGGCAGCAGAACCTGCATCAATGCCATGAAGCGAAGTACTCGTTCAATCTCTGATGCTTCAGGGTATGAATTCACGCCTCCTAATCTCAGGTCAGCAGTAAACTATGAGGTTTGCCACTCTTACAAAGGGCTCATACCGATGCGACGGTCAGATGATCACTGGTAGTTGACCGCCTTGAGTTCCTCGAAAAAGCTGTCGTACGGCTCTTTGACCTCGTGGAGCATCTCCACCGCTGCCTTTGCGAGGTCGAGGATGAATGTCATGTCGAAATCGGGCGTCAAGAGCTTTTCCTCTCCGAACTTCAAATGCAGGTCCACCATCAGACGACGGGCCTTGGACTCGGCTGAAGTTCCGCGATAGATGGTGTTGACCGAGTCCATCGGCGGCGGGCAGACCAGTTCATTCTTCCAGATGGTGGTGAGGCGAATGAACTCGGCGATCAAGTCACGCTGGATGACTTGGTTACCAAGACGCTCTGCAGAAACGTAGAGTCTAGCCAGGAGGGAGTAGCACGGATCAGAATCATGGCCTCCGGTAAGCGACTTGACGTGGCTGGTGGGCAGCTTCTTCTCGTAGGACCAAATCAAGTAATGGCGCATGACCGTCTCGTCCTCGTCTGGCAGCTCGAGTGTACGGAACTGGCCGGTAGCTGGCTCGAGGAATACCTCTCCGATGATGGGGGAATCAGTCTTGATGTACGCGGCGTGCGCGAATATCTTCTGCTTGCGCGGCCCGACAAGGAGGATGATGTGATTGTAAGGGTTACAGTCAACGAAAGGCGAGACCCACAGGAAGTGATCCGTCGGCATGCTGGAAAGCTGCTGTTTAGTGGAGTTGTAGAGGGTGATATTGCTGCGATGTTGCTGAGATGGATGAGGGGACTGGTTGAGAGCTTGTCAAGAGTGTTGTGTCAACACGATCATGGCGATCACACGGCGTTTGTATTTGTTTATTCACGTAGCTGAAGATCCTCAGGCACCTGTCCATCAGCGTTGTTCCAGTCACGTAGTTGCAAGATCCTCAGGCATCTGGTCGTCAGAGCTTTTTCACACTTCACTCCATAACAAGAGCAAACCATTGCGAAGTGTGAAGGAGACATTTTGCAAGGACCTAGCCCAATCGTAGTTAAGTGTCTTGTCGACAGATAGTTGACGGAGTGTATACCAGGACCCGCCGTCAGAGATGTGGTGATGCTGCTACCGACCTCGTGATTCCACGTGGAAGGCCATGCCAAGCCTTTCGCCATGAAGTGAAGTTGGGGCGTGGCCCGAGCTCGCCTTCCCCGCCAACGTCTCTGTGGGTGGTTGCTGGAGACGCCTCGAGCGCCTCCACCGGCGCCCGAAGCCCCAGCCGCCCGCCAGCGAGCCAGTTCGGCCCTTGGCTCTGCCCATGCACCTGCGCCTGCGCCTGAGCCTGCGCCTACACCCAAACACCCGTCACGAGCACTGCTGACCGCATCCGCCCTGCCCTGCCGGCCACCCACGCCCCGGCGCCCCGACCATCGCTATTCCGCCACGCCGCGCCCGCCTGCCATTCTTATGCACGCACACAGCAGCCCTCTCGCGCCCGAGTCGGAGCAGTGAGCGGCGCTGCGACTGCATCCTCGACAAAGACACCCACCATGGACGCTGCCACCGCCTCGAGCGCATTCGCCGGCCCTTCCAGCGAAGCAACAACCCCGGCCGCCTTCGACGACGATGCGAGGCACTACGCCATCACGGCGTCGCAGGTCCCGAAGCCGGCCGCCAGCAGCATGCCTCCGCCTGTGCCGGTCCCCAACCCTCCGCCCGACACCGTCAAAGACGTGAAGAACGTCGGCACGCGGTTCCACGAGGACTGCCATGAGACCGATGTGCCCAGTCCGCGATTGCGATCGAGCCGAGCGTGGAAGGGCAAAGGGAAAGAGACGCTCACGGTTGAGCGCGAAGCCAAGAAGCCGAAGGGCCTGCTGGATCTACCCTTGGACATCCTCAAGGAGATAGTGCGCGAGGTTACGCACACGAATGATCTGACGTCGCTCGCGCTCTGCCACAGTGGGCTGCATCAGCTTGCGGTTCCACACATTTACTCTCGCTTTGACATTGTGTGGCCCGACAGCAGCACGCACGCCGAGCCACGGTCCGGTGTCGATGCGCTCACATATGGACTTGCGACGCTGGTTATGGCTGAGGAGGTTTTCGGAGAGTCGCCGCGCCAACGCAAGGAGAATCAGACAAATCGGTTTGCGGCCAACGGTCAGGGAAAGGCGACCGAGATGGCGGTCAGGCGCAGAAGAGGCAACCACTACGCACAGTACACCAAGAAATTCTCGCTGGGAAACGGCCCCGCGGATTGGGTGCAAGAGTACCTGATTTCGAAAGAAGGCGGGAAGATGCTTGGGACGCTCGTCGCACTGGCTGTTGCACGAATGCGCTCGCTCGAGACTTTCGTTTGGGATATGCCCACGGGGATTTTGCGCGACGTCTGGCTCGCCCTTTCGTCGTTGGCAGAACGCGCAGATGGAGGAGACTGCAGGCTCGAAAAGGTCTGGGTGCGATGGCACGACAATTCATCTGCGGACCATCCTCATGCCATGCCGCCGCCATACGTCGCTGCACCACCACCTCTGCATTCAGCGATAGGCAATTTCAACAATCCTGGGCTGCCTGCACACATTCGCTTAGCGGATCTTGATCGGGTCGAGCACCCAAGCTTTTCTGTCCTCCCACCAATGCGCAGTCTGAGCGTGCTGGACATCGATGAGCTTGCGTATCTCGACGAGATGGCGGTCCTCGTTGGTAGGTCCGTCGACAAACTTCGTGAGCTACGCGTCGGACTGGCGAGACATGCAATGACTAGAGACTGGGCCACGGTATGGGAAGGCGACAACGCACAGCAGGTCGATCGCGACAATCCTACAGCTGGCTTTCTTACAATTGGGGAGAAAAGGCTTGGGGGCGTTCTGGGAACGCTTATGGGATTCGTTCACGATGTGAGGCCGAAGAGGGTGCTTCCCACGAGGCCACGACGTCAAACTCCTCCGCCTCCGGAAGTTAGAATCGAAAGTCCATCACGCGTTGCAATTCCAGCCATGATTGTGCCCGCTGAGGCTCCCAATGAGCCAATTGCAGCAGGAGCTCTCACCTCGCCACCTCCAACAGTCCTGTCGCCAACTCTGAGTCCGCCCGGCACTGGTGCTGCCTTCGATACCGATCCACTGATTGCCAGCAGCCGATGCGCGTCTCCTCAACCATTTCCAACGGAGGGGCCTTCCGTGATTCCCGAGCTAGCTAAACTCGCACCTGCTGTATCTCCGGAGACAATAGCAGAGCTTGAAAGCCCCGTGGAACCTCATCTTCAACAAAGGCTACGACTCGAAGTTCTGGAAATGGAGCGCGTGCCCTTGTCAATACCTGTGCTTCAGAAGGCAATCGACTGGTCGACACTCACTTCGCTGACTATTTTGCACTGTCAACACCATGAAGCTCTCTGGAAGACATTGAAGCGAAGCTTCTGTCCAACGCCAAAGTCTCCAACATATCCCACTCCTCGGCGAAGCACAAACGGCTCTCCTCGAAAGAGCGGCAAACATTCCCTTGCATCGTCTGATGTTGAAATGCAGTACCACCTGAACCTCAAACGCGTGCACACAAATACCGTATCTCCGGCACTCATATCCTTCCTCAAGGAGACTCTTGCGCCGAACAGCCTGGAGGTGCTCTTCCTGCAAGAAGGCCGCTCCTACACCTCGACAGTATCTGTGGATGCCATCTACCGCGGCCCCCTGCGAAGACATCGATCAAGCTTGAAGAAGGTCCTCATCGACAGTTCCGAGAAAGGCCCTGATGGTCACCCGACAAATTCGAGCAGATGGCGTCGCTGGATGTTGACTCGTGACATCCTCACCTTCATTTGCAGCGGCAGGATGTCAAGCCTTCGCGAGCTGGGCATGGCGATCGATTACCACGATTGGGTAAGCAAGATCCTTTTTTCCAACATACAGAGTCTCACTAACGCCACGCCTTCCCAGCATTTCTTCCTCCAGCAGCTGCCTTCAATTCCTCACCTCCGCAGCCTATACATTCCCTTCCTCGCCGACCACGTCCACGGCAGCAATACCGATCCCCGCGAGCTCGCCCTCCAAGTCGTCGACATCGTCGCCCTCCGCCCCGAGGTCGAATTGTGCTACATGGGCGTCGGAACTAAATGCTTCGAGATCCTCGAAAGCCGCAGAGACTGGGATGCGCGCGCCGACACGGCGCATCTCGGCCTGGTCTCGATGGCTGGCGGATTGCCTGGCTCGGAAGGCGAGGAGGACGACGTGGAGGACGATGATGACGAAGACGACGACGAGCTGGATCCGGATAGCGACGGCGCTGACGAGGAGACGGAGAGCGATGCTGAGCACGACGACGATGATGACGACGACGACGACGATGACGATTTTGACGACGAGCTTACGGATTCCGACTCCGATTCCGATGGCCTTGCGCGCGGGAGTCGGAAAGCGGGCAGAGCGGCAAAGCTGAGGCTGAGGGAGATTCTGTTCTACGATGACAAGGTCGCTGTCTTCAAGGCCAGGCATGGGAAGCTTTAAGGCTGGCCGACTGCGTCCAAGACGAAGGACTGAACATCAAACGAACGAACTTTCAGCAGATAATTTGACTGGCCGAGGCTGAGCTACTGAGAAGGCACCCGGGGATCTGCGAGATCGAGAAAATGATATCCTACAGTACGGTTGATGTGCTTGACTTTATCCGAATGGGCTGGCGAATCTGGCGCAAGGAGTGTTCTGGGCCTTTCTTTTACATAATCTTCTTTCTTCTGCCCAGAGCGCGAAGGGAACACGGAGTCGGAAAGCGGGACAAATACATACGGCGGCCAGATCATACCATACCATGCCTCTCACGATCAAACGGGTTGGGCGGCCACGTGTACTTGGGAGTGGATTCTCGAGAGCTTCTTCGGGGCTGGGTAAAGGACGGGAACGGCTGGCTGGGTATGGGGGACAAGGATTTAAAGCATCGGGGTCTGGGTTGTATGTAGGTTTTGCGCGCTGAGCTTGCTTTTTGCTCTAGTCGTGTGTCGAATCGAAATGAAATCAATCGAAGTGAAACGAGGAGTTTCCCCGTCTGGCTTGCTCGGTGATTGTGGAACTCATCGTCTTTTCAATGAAGTAAGGCTCTTTGGTCTGTCAATGAGACGGGCACGGGCACATGGTCAATGATACAGGTGAAGCGATAGAGGAGCAAAGTTCAAAAGGAGAGAATGTGTTTTGTCATTGGAGGTTCTACCTGACCGATGCGGCAGCTACACGATCTCATGCAGCAGCACGCGCTGGCCTTTTACCTCTTTGGGTGATTCCCTCCTCAGGTTTTTTTGTGTGTTTGTCTTTCCGCCGGGTGTCTTCCATTTCTATACAACACTCGTGATCTTCCAGGAAAGGCGGCAATGTCGCTTGTGAGTTGATGCTCTTTTTGTTTTTTGGACCAGGTTTGACGAGCGTAGTATGGAAAAGGTGACTATCCGGTTCTGATCTTGTGTCCTCTCGAGCGTAGCGGTGGAGGCATGATCAACACGGTCTGTGTGTTGGCCCCAGAAGGGCTGTGAGCTGGGCCGATGGCGCCCTGCATTGCAACTCAGGGCGGCTTGTCGAAAAGTGAAGCCGCGTTGCTGTATTGTCGTTTAGGTCGTGTTGGGGCGAGCACGACCAAGGGTATTGTATGTTTTATTTCGCTCTCGAAGGGAAGGTGAATGGGTTTGCTACCACGGACGAACGAAATGCACGTGGGTAGTCATCCAGGATTGAGCGGTGTACTTGATGCGCCGCCGTGGTATACAGGCAGCGCACAACCAAGGGGAAAACGATGCACACAGCTCGGGCAACTGTGTGCGTCGGGAAACGCGAGTCTCGGGGACCCACAATCCAGGATTCCGGAGCAAAAGAACCGGATTTCGTCAGATTCGTACAGAAGGAACAGTCGTGAAGGACTCGAGAAGAGGAAAACACCCGCCGTGCCGCCCAATGGCACGCCGGCCAGCCAGCGTTACAGTAAAACGCCTTTGAACGCCGCAAGAAGATAGCCAAGAAATATGAAGCAACTGCGACCCAAGTGCAATCAAGCATACTATGCCTGCGCCGCAGATGGGGGCATTTGCTGCTGGGGAGGCTGCTGCCTCTGCTGGTAGTTACCTTGGCCGGGAGGGCCCTGGAAAGCAGCCTGGTGTCCACCACGAGGGGCCCCACGGTATCCACCACGGCCGCCGCGACCCCCGCGGTATCCACCCGTCCTGTTGGCCGGGTTCTGCAGGTCTGATCCGGTACCCTGCTGCCTCCCTTGCTGCTGCTGCAGCTGGAACTGCTGTTGCGGCGTCGCGGCGATCGGACGCGGAATGTTTTCGGGGGCATCGTACACGTAGAGCTTCTTGTCGATACTGCCAGGAATGGGCTGGATCTCGGTGCCAAGTTCCTGCTCGATGCGGTAGAGGTTGAAGCGGTCATCCCAGTTGATCAAGTTGATAGCAAGACCAAGGTGACCAAAACGGCCAGAGCGACCAATGCGGTGAAGGTAGGTTTCGGCGTTCTTGGGGAAATCGAAGTTGATGACGACGTTAACAGCCTGGATATCGATACCACGAGTCAGGAGGTCAGAGCAAACCAGGTTGCGCATGGCGCCGTTGCGGAAGTCATGGAAAACTCTGTTACGGGCCTGCTGAAGCATCTTCGCGTGAGAGTAGAAACACGAGTAACCCAGCTCGGTGATCTTCTTAGCAAGCAATTCAACTCTGGTCGTGCTGTTGCAGAAAATGATGGACTGGTTAATCTGAAGCTTGCTGAAAAGCGTGTTCAAGCAGTGAACCTTCTGTTTCTCCTCAACAAATGCATAGTACTGAGTGATACCGCGAAGTGTGAGCTCGTCCATCAAGTTGATCTCGTGAGGGTCGCGCATGTGCTTGTCCTTGAAGGACTTGACAACAATGGGGAAAGTGGCGGAGAAAAGCATAATTTGCCTGTCCTTGGGGTGGAACTGCAGAAGCTGCTCGATGGTGATAGTAAATTCGGGCGACAGAAGCTTGTCAGCCTCGTCCATGACGAAGGTGTGTGCAGCGGAAAGGTCGGCTACGCCCTTAGACGCGAGATCGAGGATACGGCCAGGGGTACCGACAATCACATGGACAGTCTCATTCAATCGTATAATGTCGTCCTTGAGACCTGTACCTCCGGTTGTGACCATAACGTTGATACCGAGATGCTTGCCGAGGGTCTTGCAAACTTGCGAGGTCTGGAGAGCCAATTCTCTAGTGGGCACGAGGAGCAGAGCCTGTGTCTTCTGCAGCTTGGGGTTGATGCGCTCGAGCGTAGGGATGACAAAAGCAGCCGTCTTGCCGGTACCGTTCTTCGCACGCGCCAAAACATCTCTGCCTGTAATCGCGACAGGAATCGTCTCTTCTTGAATGGGCGAGGGCTTCTCAAATCCGGCCTCAAAGATACCCATCATGAGCTCCCGCTTAATGTAGAAATCCTCGAACTCCAAGCCCTTGGTCTTCGTAACATCCTCGGTCTGCACTCTTCCATCTTTCGCTGGCTTCTTGAGTCCAGCCTTCCAGTCATCGTTTGCGGGTGCGTCATCGTTGAGCGAGGTTGCCCCGAGCTGGTTCGCGAGCTCGGAGGACATTGTGAGGATGAATGTGAGGTGAGAGAGCCGGTGACGTGGGCTCTATGTCTCCTATCGCCCGCCACGTGTAACCAAGATGGAGCGGGTAGTCGCGGGGATGGTAAGCGACAGTGTGCGATCAGTCGCCGAGGGAGATAATGAGGTGGAGAGTGTAGGTTCGTGAGGGAACTAGTAGCTCGAGTCGCTGTGGCGGTTTGGCGCGCAATTTCGGGAGGTTAATTGGTTTTCGAGATGTTTCAGTGCGCCTGGGGTATTGGCGTCTGCGCAGTGGTCAGCAGCTGACTCTCGGCCAGGGTGCGATATAGAAGGCTCACCACGCGCGTATGGCGAGAATGTGCAGTGTGCTCTGCCGAGAGGGCTGGCGTGGTTGGTTTTGCGGTGGGTTTGATGGTGGTGGTTGTGCGGGTGGTGGATGTGGAGTCGCAAGAGAGCTGTGTTTCGCTTCCGGGCAGCCAGCAGGTGGGTGATGTCGCCAGCCCAATGTCTGTGCGAACTGCGGGCCAACAGCCTCGCCAGCGACGCCTCAGGCATTCACAGACGACAATCAGCATCCGCCCGTAGCACCTCAGGCACGAGGCTTGCCACAACAGACGAGGCCGAACACACCCTTGCCACTGCTGTCGCGGGGCGATTGTGGTACGTCGGACCCAGCCCTCCCGGCGCCCACAAGCGAAATCACCATCATTCACCCTCTCATCGCCCGGTCTTCGTCGACTTCACTATCCTCCCGCACGAGTCTATCCACTTCGTCACGCCACTACCTCATTTACTTCGCATTCACCAACGTAGCGCGTGGAAGGACAGTGTCCATTTCCGCATCGACTGTACTGTACTGTGATACACTCCGCCCATGCAATCGCTGGTTGCAGGTCGCACGCCGCAAGGGCTCCAACACAGCCTTCTTCGGCAAGCATCCAACCTCTCGAAGACTCCCACCATCTCTCGATCAACTCGAGCGCATTTCTTCACTGCTCGAAGACCGCAGAAACCATCAATGGACAGCTACTCCATCTTAAAACGGGGTCTCGCCTCCGGTTACCGCTGGGGCTACCCGCCGCATTTCGAATCAACACGAGCGGCAATGCGCGTGATCATGGGCCTCAACATTGCTGTATTCGGCGCCTGGACATATGCCTCAACCGCTAGAAACGAAAAGTGGCACAGGTACTTAACTGAGAATGCCTTGCTGTCTTGGGCACACGTCAGGGCGAACCACTACTGGACCGTGGTGACATCTGCGTTTTCTCACAAGGCTCCGATGCACATCCTGTTCAACATGGTCTCGCTCAACGCTTTTGCGGGGGTCCTGTATACCGCTGGCGGCCTTGGTCTCGGCCCTTTTCATATATTCGCCCTCACCCTCGGCAGCGCCGTCACTGGGAGCCTTGGCTTCCTCTATTACAGGCAGTTGGCCGCGAAACAGAAGGACGGTCGCTTTGGCCCTTATGGACAGCACCTCCCCAGTCTTGCTGCGACGGGATTGGGCGCGAGCGGTGTCGTCATGGGTTTCGCGGCTGCTGCGACATGCATCGCTCCTTTCCAACCGATGATGGCGATGATGATCCCGGTGCCTGTGCCGATGTGGGTTTTGACGGGCATCTACTTCGCGCTGGACGCCTTCATGTTGGGTAGTAATGACAGCGTCGGGCATGATGCTCACTTGGGAGGTGCTGTCTTTGGCCTCGCGTATTATATGGTTGCTCTCAGACGATTCGGTGGTGTCTCGCAGCTGCTCCGCCGTGGCGGTAGATTTTAAGTAGACGCGTGCGATTAGCATCAGAGCTCTGCGGAGTCCATGTCATAGATAGGTAGAGGTATCAGAGATGCTTGACTGCATAAAACGAGAGCCTCTCATGACTGTGCGAATCATCTTGTATGACAGAATAAGAACCGGGCAATGGCCGCAATAGCAACACCGTGATCAATCGATGTACATTGATCCTCAACGATCATTGGGGTACAAAGCAGCTACTCAGCTTCATGCTCTTCAAGTAATGCAGAAGGGGTGATTAAACCGTAATCAGCTTAATATCCTCGCGCGCCTTTCCTTGTACTCGAAGTGCGAGTATTGCAGGGCGTCACTCGCAAGTAGTCTTGTTCACGAGTTTCTCGTCTCATGTGCCGGGGACTTTAGGGTTAGGGTTGGGGTTACGGATCGGCAGCGGAACATTGGAAGCTCGCCCCGACCTTCAGCAAGCGCGTCTGGCGTCACCAGGCGATCGCGGCAGCCGAAAGCGAGCCCCAAGGCATCCAGCTGTCCTTTGACCACATCTGACAAACAACTCATGCCGACACCAATCCGGCCACTAATTCGACCTCTTCACTGATCGTCGGGCCATGGACGTCCCTGCCAACTTGCCCAACCCACTTTGACACTTCGTCCTGCGACGGCAACCCTCCAGCATCATGCGCCTCGCATACTACGCCGGTGCCTCCACCGCGGCGGCGGCGGCATGCCTCCTCAAGGCCTTCCACGAGCGGCCTAACTTCTACAGCGCCACGGTCTACCTCTCTCAGTCGAACGCTTGCCTCTTGATACTTACCAACCTCCTCCTCGTCGGCGCCTGCGCTTTTATGTTTGCGCTCCAGCGATTGCTCTATGGGCCTCTCCGCCCGATCGAAGTCGAACACCTTAGCGAAAAAGCCTGGTATGCCGTACTCGATACGCTGCTGGCGATGCCGAGCTTCCGAGAGGACGTCGGGGGCTGGCTCTTGACGATGTTCGTGCTGTTGTTGGCCGGGAAGGTCTGGGGATGGATTGGCGAGGGGAGAGTGGATATTCTGGAACAACAACCGCCCGCGAACCCACGACTTTTCCATATCAGACTTGCTAGTAGCTTGGTTGTCAGTGTATTATTCAACGCCTGGATGGCGTGGTATTGCGTCGAGACGGTCCTCGCGAATCCGAGGCCCGGAATGATGGTCATTTTTACGTTTGAGTTTACGGTGCAGATTGTTCTTGCGACATTTACGCTTTTGCGGTATTGTCTGGCGGTGGCAGAGATCAGGGTGGTCAAGCAGCAGACGCAGGAGGCGATCGAGGTGAGGAGGCTGGAGATCAGGGCGGAAAGAGCTGCGGCGAGACAGAATGAAATGGAGGATGGAACACCGACCCCGGCCTCGCCACTGAACGAGGAGCCGATCGAGGTAGACGAGAACGAGGTGGACGTGCCTGGATGGGAGGACAAGCGACGCTGGCTCTTTGGATTGGAGGTCACGACGGACTTCATCAAGCTGTTGATCTACGTCGTTTTCCTCACCGTCAGCATTGCTTTCAACGGACTTCCGATGCATATCATGCGCGACGTCTATTTGACCTTCGCTTCGTTCAAGAAGCGGGTCAACGATTACATGCAGTACCGCAGGGCTACGAGCGACATGAATGCAAGATACCCGGATGCAACGACCGAAGAGATCAGAGGAGATGCATGTATCGTCTGCAGAGATACTATGACGGCTTGGGAGCAGACCCAGGAGAATGCGCCAGGACAGGCTGCTGGAGAACTTGCACGACCGGCTCCCCGACGAGACGAGGGACTGAGAGCGAAGAAGTTACCCTGTGGACACATCCTTCACTTAAGGTGTTTGAAGGGCTGGCTGGAGCGACAGCAAGTCTGCCCGACCTGTCGTAGGCCAGTCATCACAGCATCAACGCCAAACGCGCAGGGACAGGCTCAGGGTGGCGCCGCGCAAGGTGTCAACCCTGCGGCTCCTGGCGCGCAACAAGCGGCGCAGCAGAATGGCAGACCCGTTAGAGCTAGGTTCTTCAATCTGGGCCCGGTCAGAATAGGGTTCGCTAACGGCCCCCCTGGACAAATGAACGATATCGTCAACCAACTACGGAACCCACAAGCTCAGGCGCAAGGTCAAGCGCAGCAAGCGGGCGCTCAGCAGCCGGCTCCGCAAGGTCCAAATCATCTTGGATTGCAGGAGCCATATCTCCCCCACGCCGGAGCCGTTCCCACTCATGCTGCGCCGGCTGGCTTGCCTACTTTACCGAGCGCCAGGCCAATGCCCTCGACGCAGACGCAACTCGCGCAGATCGAGCAACGAATCCTGCAGGATGCGCAGAACCTACAGATCGAGCAGCAGCAAATCGCACTCCTGAGGGCAATGGAGACCGAAGTTGCCAGACTACGAGCGCAGTATGTTCCTAGTCAGCAGCAAGGTGGCATTGGTCAGCCGCACTTTGCCCCAACCCAGGAGGTGTTGCACGGTGCTGCGGGCGGAGCCATGAGCGCCGGCCACGAGCACTTACCGTCAGGAATGGTGCTACCAGAGGGATGGTCTGTGATGCCTCTCCAGAGGCAAGATGGTGTGAACACCATGCCCATGCCCACTGCAGCAGCGCCCCCGATGGGCCCTTCATTATCTCAGTTACCTGGTTTCGGTGCGGCCGCACAGCCTTCTCAGAGCGTGCAAAATGGGCAGGCTAGAGAAGCCACTCCTGCAGACAACTCCCGCGGCCGTGAACCTGCTACATCGACGCAGGGCACAGGAGAGCCAGAAGCTGCGCCCTCACAACCTGCTGTTGGGCCTACCGATGAAAGAGGCTCACCGCTATTCATCCCGGCGGCGCCAGCCGAACCTGCCCGCGCCCCATCACCTCTGCCCGCACCAGCTCAACCACAGCCGTCTGAAAGCAAGACCGAGAATCCAGCTCCACAGGCGCCCTGGGGCGCTAATAGCTGGAATTTCGACGGCCCAACTTCGAACGAGACTGCTGAGACCTCTATTGCTTCGGCTTCCGCAGAAACGAAATTGAAGCAGCAGGATGACGACGAGTCAAGAGATTCGTATGCTGGAAAGGGCAAAGGGCGCGCGGTCGAGGTTGAAGATGCGCCGGATCAGGACGCTTGATACGAATTACTAGAGATACCATTGCTGTTGTAACATGTTGCCTTTTCTGCCTGCGTCCGTTCCTTCGCGTGTTTGAGATTCGCGGACCCGGTTGCAAGCAAGCTTCGTACGAGCGTGAAGTGAATGCAACGCAACGTACATTATCCGAGCTGTGATGTGCTGGGTCTGGGAGAGAACGTATACGAAGCCTTGAAACATGCACTAAACGAGACTCGTTGTGCAATCACAGCCGCTGTCCTCTGAATTATCTACAGACCGTGCGAGTACAGTTATAATCAAGTTGTGCAGAATGCAGATACGTCAGCTTTCGCTACTGCCCTTCACTCTCCCGGCCCTAGTCGCGGCCGCCACGACGCTTAACACTTCATATTAATGCCCCTTCTCTTCTCTGCCTCTCGCCATTCGAACATGACTTGCGCGCCGACAAACAGCGTCGCGCAAGCCGCCAGCAAGAATGCCCGTCCGCCCCACGAGTCCACAATGCCTTCCACTAATCCCTTCAGCCCGTCAACTCCCACCGCGAAGCCTACCAGATTCGCCGCCATCATCATCAATATGTTCCCCGCTGCGCCTATCCCACAGAGCACGCGGTACGTTTCCGGATGGGCTTGCCACTTCTTAGCCGGGAACGCCATGGTCGCGAGCACTTCCGGCAGCACGAACAGCGTGATCAGCCAGCCCCAGACGAGTAGTCGGAGATTGATGTCGTGCCACAACGCGACGAAGGTGAAAACCGCAAGGAAGTTGAGGATGGCGCGTGCTTTGCTGCCTCGCGAGCCGCCCAGCGGAATGTAGATGTAGCGTGTGACCCAGCGGTTGAAGCTGCGGTGCCAGCCGCGCCAGAAGGCGAGAGCGGAGTAGTTGTCACTCATGCAGCGCACCATGTTTTCGGGTGGGTCGATGCCGTCGAGGAGGGACCAGAGGCGGAAGAAGCGCCATGGCAAGAGGAGCTTAAGCCAGATGACGTGCAGGTTGAAGTAGCCTAGCATGCTCAATTGCATTGGTGTGTATTGCGACCAGGAGGGAGAGGACTTGCTGATTGCCACAGCATAGAGGAAGTGCAAGACAACTTCCATCGTTAAGAGGCAGATGAGGAAACGCAGGGCGTAGAGCGCGGTCCGCGAAGGATTGATTGAGGGTAGCTGGTGGCGTTGTTGGTAGATATAGTCGTTGAAGGTGAGGATGGGGCCTGCGAGGTACAACGGCGAGTAGAGGATGTAGGCGAGGTAGTTGCGGAAGCTGAAGTCGGAGGCCGCTGGCGGAGTATCGATTCGTTCGCGCTCGGTGTAGTTGGTGGGATCGAGGTTCTTCTTCTGAAGTGCGTTAGTTTCGTTGGTGATTTGGTGGCGGGGACGGTGAACTTACCTCGACGGGGCTCATGGCTCTACGGTCGAGGCTCCAATAGTAATCGAAGTTGAAGCTGATAAGGCGCAGGACACACACGTTGAACAGGATCTCCCATCTCGGTATCAGTCCACCATAGCTGTCGAGCCAATGCCCCCAATTGCTCGGCGTCTCACCAGCGGCGGTGGTCTGGGGCGGGAGGATTAAAGATGCAATGCTGGCAAATGGATAGCCGTGGCAAAGCTCGTTTGCAAAGAGAATTGCAATATTGAAGATCCAGGTGGCAGCCGGAACGTACTGACGTGGCAAGGCTGTTGCGACTTGGTAATTGAGGTAGAGGATTATGAAGACTTTTGCAGCTGAGAGACCATGCAGTGCCAATAGAAATATGCCGGCGAAGACAAGGTCGAATCGAATCCTCGACTCTTTGCGTGCTTCGACTGCAGACGAACTTGCGACTTCATTCTTGGAAGTGGGCCCTCCGGAGCTCGTTGCGGCCTCTGAGGGATTCTGTCTCACCGGTCAGAAGACGAATACAGACAATGAGATCTAAATCTTACTGCAAGTCTTTCGTACGCTTTCCTCAATAACGGATGCAATATAACAACCAAGGCCATGTAAGGGATGTTGTCACGAAACGAGCGATACTGGGCATCGGAGTTGTCTACTTTGCGTCCTGGAATCCATCCGGGTTCAAGTAGATGCTCATAGTTCTTGTAACTCGGATGCCATGGGCCAGATACATCATATACAGACTTGACCATCAAAAAGGGGATGGTCAGGAAGCAGAGGTAGTAGAAGTAATACTCCGGGGTTTTCCATTTCGACGGCTGAGCATCTGGTAACCGTTGGCCGGTCTTCGAGGCGAAACGAGTGTCCAGCGTCTCGACCTTATAGAGCTGCCCCAAGAAGCCCATCGTCGCCGAGTGTCGCGTGCTGTCGTCTAGTCGACGTTGCACCTCGCCCTGCCCGCCTCCAAACTGACCCGATGGACGCGAACGGGAACTCCCGCCGCTTCTGCCAGGCGCGACCGACGCGCCGTCGTCTCTTGCGCCGCGAACTCTCGCCAACCACAATTCACTCACCACCCAATTGCAGCTGCACCAAATATACTGAGGAACCGGAGTCTGGCGTTTCTGCTTCCGAACACCCTCGCGACAACATTGCGACGGCAAGATGGCGACAATCCCTCCCACTCAGGCTCCCGGCACCGCCGAATACGCTGGTGGTATGCGCCTCGACCTTCACATGGTAGCTTAGCCGGACATTGACTGATACCTTAATCTAGATGAAATCGGTGCTCTCGTGCTGGACCCGGGTAGCCATTCTACGCGCGCTGGCTTTGCAGGAGAGGACACCCCCAAATCAGTAGTCCCGACACATTACGGCGTCCTGCCCACCGGCGAGCGCTTGTTTGGCGATAATGCGATACATCTACCCAAGGCCGACCTTGAAATCAAAAACCCTTACAATTCGGATGGAATTGTCGAGGACTGGGAGACTGCTGCGAAGCTCTGGGAATATACCATCACATCACGACTCACCGGCGCGCGGCAAACCCCGCCCAGCAAGAATGGGCTGAACGATGCTAAGGACGAGAACGGCGACACGAATATGGACGAGGGTATGGAGCAACTGGAGGAGCAAGAGAAGCCTTTGCAGGAATTCCCTCTTCTAATGAGTGAGCCTGCCTGGAACCCGGCGAAGGAAAGACAGAAGACGATTGAGATTGCGATGGAGGAATGGGGAGTGCCTGCGTTCTTCCTTGCTAAGAACGGACAACTTGCAGCGTGCGTCAGGACACCAAGAAAGATTGGTAAGAATTCCGCTGACGATCGACAGATATTCACAAAGCAAAGCGACAGCTCTGGTGGTTGACATCGGAGCATTGAACACATCAGTGACTGCGCTTTGGGACGGCATGGTATTACAAAAGAGTAAGTCTGCCTCATCATCAGAGTTTTCGGTATTGCTTTGTTGACATTCACGGAAGGCTTGCAACATACACCGCTTGCCGGCAACTGGCTGAACGACCAAATCCGCATCATGTTTGCGAACAACCAGCCGCCCGTACCGCTGGTGCCACACTACATGGTCAAATCGAAAACACCCGTGGATGCCAACGCACCCAGCTCAGCAACATACGTACACTTCGACAAGCCGCCCACCGATTCATTCCGCAAGCTCGAGGAAGAGCGCGTCCTCACATCCTTCAAGGAGAGCGTAGTCCAAGTATGGCAAGGCCCGGGACGTCTCGACTCGCCTGCAAGCCAGGGCGGCGTCACGAATGGTGATTACGTCAAGAGCATGCCTCCCAAGCCTTTCGAGATGCCCGACGGATGGAACACAGTCTTCGGCCTTGAGCGCTTCAAGGTTGCCGAAGGCCTCTTCGATCACAACGCAGCTTACACCGACGACAAGACCAAGAAGCCCAGCGGCGAGCAAACAATCATCTCCGTCGTCAACAAAGCACTGCAAGCCGTCGACGTCGACGCCAGGCCCGTGTTGCTTAACAACATCATCCTGACTGGCGCGGGCTCTCTGATCGACAAGCTCCCAGAACGCCTGCAGGCGGACATCCAGGCCATGTACCCCAACCCTAGGGTCCGTGTCCTGGCCAACTCGAACAGTGTGGAACGTAAATATGGCGCCTTCGTCGGTGGCAGCGTCCTGGCCAGTCTTGGCAGCTTTCACCAGATGTGGGTCAGCAAGGAGGAATATGCGGAACACGGTGCGCAGATCGTGGACAAACGCTGCAAGTAAGAGCTGTCGCTACGCGTAGGAAAATTGGTAAAAGCAGCACTGCAAGACACCCTTAGCGTAGTACGACCTTGATAATTTCAACGCCCCTGTTCACGATATTCAGATCGTCACCTTGATCTGTGGCTCTTAACCTTTTCACCTTGGCCCAATAACCTGAGCCACGTCTGTCCGCCCTTGGTGCCATGCCACTGCTAGGCACTATCAGCTCGCTTGTCTTATTCACCCTCAGACACAAGCCCGAATGCACAGTCTAGATTCCCTGGTGAGGCGAAGGATTCACGAGCGCGACATCATCGTACATCCTTCGCGAGGTTGAAAATCTGACACCGGTGATATGTAAGCGACCATTCTGCACATATGATCGGGACGCACACATGATTGCGACTCGTAGCAGCTTAATCAATAATTTTTCAACAAAGTTATCCATATTACCTGAATGCCTACAATGTCGCTCGCGAACTATGCAATATCCATCCCACCATTGGCCATGATCTGCTCTACCTGGTCCTGTCTGGATGAAGCGGGCGGCCGTTGGAATTGGACTGTCATCGAGAAGAAGTATGGATGATATATTATCGAGAATGAGGGTTTGGTTGCTATGGTTTGCGATGATGGCTTGAGTGCCGAGATCGAGGAGTACGAGAGGGCTAATGGGCTGTTTGCTGAGGAGTGCGAGGGGACGGTAGCAGACGGAGAAGGACACGAGGGTGGGGCGGTGGTTCAGCAGAGCTGATCGAGGCCCCTCGTCATGGACTGCTACTGAAATGTTTGATCCGGTCTCAATGTGGGTAGCTGGATAGTCGTCGGTAACCAGGCTTTCTTTCTTCGATACCCCATCTAAGGGCTCTTGAGCGGGACGACCGACTTCGAGATATCACGAATGTCCTTCGACAATGAAATCTCTAGGCCTGTCCACAAGCATTTTGCAATGCCTCCGCCGACTTGTGTGCGACTTTACCGCACAGTGGTAACCGTGCAAGAGGAAGGGGCACGGAGGATGGCGTTCCGTTCCCGTCGATGGATCTCCGACCAATCTATCTCATACAAGCATTGGATTACCCGGCTTGCGCGGACCTAGCAAGAATGGTTTGCCGTCGCTCGAACGACCTCCGAAGTTCAAGCCAAATGCGGTGCAAATCGCTTCGGTCCATCGGTCCGTATCGTCCTCGAGGCTGCGCCACATGGATGGCTTCCGTGTCGCTCGTTTATATAGCCTTGCTCGAGACTGAAAATCACTGTCAAAGTTCCCTGAGTTCCTCTTTGAAGACTGCTCGGATTCCTGTTGCCTGATAATGCGAGCTTTTCTGATATCGCTCGCCCTTGTGGCACTTCCTGCGGCTTTCGCTCAGCAGTCCGTCTGGGGTCAATGTGAGGCCGCCATACAGAAGGCACACGGTAATGACTGATCGCATTCCTAGGCGGCGGTATGGGCTGGTCTGGTCCGACCATCTGTGCCTCCGGAAGTGTCTGCGTTTTTCTGAACAACCGTTTTTCTGAACAACTATCACTCACAATGTCAACCGGTATCCGCAACGCCGAACTCCACAACCCTTCGCACGAGTCTAACGAGCAGCTCCTCAACCACTCAGCGCACCACTGCCGGGACTGTGACAACGACCACGCCGACCCGGACGACATCCAGCCCATCCCGCACCACTACAGGCGCCACTGTTTCAGGCTCAGGTCCTGGCTCTACCCTTCAGCCCGGCTACTCCTGGATCCGCGCCGTCGCCGCCCCAAACTACCACAAGTACCTGCAGACTTCACCGCTGAACGCCTCTCCCGGCCGCGCCATCCTCGCCGACAACAAGTCCGCCGGCCAATACAAGCTTCTGGACGGCCAGCTTGTCGAGCTGATCGATAAGACCGGCACGGTCTTGTACGCCAACGTCGGCGAGCAGCCGAACGCTTCGGCGACGTATTTGCCGGTCACTTTTACGACCACCAAGAATACTTTTGGCAAGTTTGCGTTTCAGGGCGATACGCTGACGTGGAGCGCTGAAGGCACCAAGAGGCCGAACGTGGCGGCCTGGTATGTTTGCGAGGGTAAGAGTTTGTGGATCAATTTGGGCGCGTATCTCTATGGGATGCCGGCGGGGTGTGCAGATCAGACGGTAAGCGTTCTGTCTGGCTATTGGGAGGCTGAAAACGGTTTGATTGGTGCTAATACTTGCAGATTCATTCGTATGGCAATTCGATTGCTGATGCGTAGGCATGTGGGGATCTGCGGGGCGATGGAAACGCATGCGGTCGGTCCCTTTGATGGGATTAAGAGAGGAGTTGATTGCTGCTCTGATTTCTGTATAGAGCGCTTTAGTGTTACGCTTTTGCCTTCTTTTCGCCCTCTTTCGCCAATTGCATGGTAAGATATTGTTCAAGAAGCGTACGAGTCCTCTCAGCCTCAATCCCCAAATTCCTTTCCCGCCAAAGCTCGAAGATGCCAAAGACCACCTCGATACTAATGAGACCGATGATCAGCCACTCCAAGCCTGTGGAATGCTTCTCGCTCAGCCTTTCCCGCAGCACGGCTGCAATCTCGCTAGCGTAGTCCATCTTCTCGTTCAACACTTTGATCCTAACGCCGACGTCCAGAGCTTTGCCAAGGCTCTCATAGTAGCTCTCGAGCCCCAGGTTGTGTGGCGAGTCCCAAAAAAGATCGGGGAGGGAGTCTGTAAGCTCGGAGTAGAGGTTCAGCTGCGCGCGAATGCTGAGGAGCTCGCCGGTCTTGCGCAAGATGAATTGGCGTGTGAAGCGGAGCGGTGAGCCGGCGGAAAGGGTTGTGGGGATTTGTCGTGTGGTTTGGAAGTAGTGCGCGAGAGCGTTTTCGAGGACAGCAAGTTTTGTAGACCGCGCGAGAGCGGACGAGTATGCGATCTTGGCTAGTATTGCGTCGGTCTCGTGGTGAGGTGGAGTATCAGGGTCAGAGGTCGCAGCAGCAGACTCTGCGTGATGGTGGTAATGATGGTGGTCTTCTGAGGGTTTCGTGCCCAAGACTATGGTGTCGCCTACAATTACGGAGGAATCGCGGGTGCCATCTTCCAGGTACTCAAAATCTTCCACCTCGACCTGATGCGGATTTTCAGCAGCTTGGCGAATAATGCGTGTCACGATGTTCCTGCCAATGTGCTCCTGGACATTCCAAGTGACTACACTGCCAGAAGGGAAGACGAAGACATCACCGATGCCTTGCTCCCTCTTTTCCCCCGTCTCCTCGTCTTTCGCGATAAAATTTGGGGTCTGAACATGCAGCACTTGCGGAAACAGATCTGTCTTCAATGGGTCCGGCTGGAAGCCTTCTTGCACGAGCAGACGGCGGGCGGCCGAGATATTGTACGTTTCTGCGGCACAGTACGCCGTAACTTCTCTCGTCTCTGCTACGGGGTCTACGTGTCTCTTCTTGCCTTTTCCCTTGACCAAGCCGTCCCTCGACCTCTGCGCCTCCACCGCGACTCGTCGCAAAGACGTCGAGGCTGCTTGCGAACGGGCGCTCTTCCGCTTGGACTCTTTCTTGGGCGGCTCATGGGCGTCTTGACGCAGAGGCTTGTAGGAAGTGAAGTGGTTTCTGGGGAGTTTGCGGCTTCGTGCTGCTTGCGAGGCGAGCGACTGATGCCCAGGTCGGAGATGGTTGGCGGGCTGGTGTCGAGCAGAGCTTCGTGCGGCGGTCAGTGTCGTGAGGCTTCTCCTACAGATGCTGCCGAACGCGATCCATGTCGCGGCTCTATGGGACATTGCGACTGACGGCCCGTGTACGCGGTAGTCGGTTCAGGGCGTGGTGGTCTGGGAGTGCTCTGGTCAAGAAGCTTCACCGTCGATCTGCAGCAGCAGCTGCCCTCGAGCCTCGCACGCCTCGGCCAGCCAGCTGCGGCTTGACATCACCCACCCGACAACGCCGTTTCCACCACCAGCGAACTGGCACCAGACAGCTCCACCACAAGCGCATCGCCGCAACACCTCGCACTGCACTCCGCCTGGAGCAGCCCTCGATGCCTACAGCATGTCTGCGGACCCTCAGGCAGCTGCCTCAGGACCCAACCCGGACGACCCTCCCCACCACCAGCAACAACAGCCAGTGCCGGAGAATGAAGGCCAGCCTGAAGCGCAATCAGACGAGGAGGACGAGGATGAGGAGGAAGATGAGCCGAAGCTGAAGTATGCGAAGCTGACCGGCAGCCTGGCCGGCGTGTACAGGAATGGCGACTTCACTTCCGCTTTCTGTGTGGCCGGCGACAAGATGGTCATGGGGACGCAGGACGGAAACATTCATGCCCTGTCTTTGCCCTCCATGGAGATACTAAGGACATACCACGCCCACTCAGCGAGCATTACGAGTTGCTCTGTCTCTCCGATCCCGCCTCCGCCAACGCTTACACGCACGCCGGACGGCAACGCGTTCTTGGGATCGCAGACGCCGCCAGAGAAAGCGCAATCGATCAGATCGAGCACGACCAGTACCCAGAGGAATGCTCGCCCACCACAATCCGTCGTTCCGAATGTCCCCACCAACCAGATCTACATCGCGACGTCTTCCATCGACGGCCATGTATGCGTTTCCTCGCTGGTCGACCCCAAAGACGTGCAATTGCGCAACTTTGCGCGGCCGGTGCAAGCAGTCGCACTATCGCCAGATTACAAGACAGACCGCACATATCTCTCAGGTGGGCGCGCGGGCCATCTTATTCTCACCGTGGGAGGAAAGTCCGGAGTCAGCGCAGACGCAAATACCAACAGCACGGCTGCAGCAGCTTCTGGGTGGCTTGGAAGTATGGGCTTGGGGGGTAACAATGGAAAAGATACCATCCTGCATCAGGGCGAAGGCACTATTAGCACAATCAAGTGGAGTCGCAGTGGAAAGTGGGTGGTTTGGGTGAACGAGGAGGGCATCAAAATCATGCGATCGCATCTACGTTTGAACAGCGAGGCGAGTGAGGATGCTTGGAAACGTATCGCACATGCTTCGAAACCGAATCGCAAGAGTTGGGAAGATATGGCTGGTGTGTGGAAAGCAAGGGCCGAATGGATCGACGACCGGCTCTTGGAAAGCGACGATTTGAGCTCTCCTCCGGAAGCAGAGAGGACACTTAACGGTAATGTTAACGGCACACCTAAAATGAAGAAACGCGAGAAGAAGTTTGAGAAGCTTGTCGTCGGATGGGGAGACACGACTTGGGTGATGCATGTGCACGAAGGTGGCACGATAGCATCCGGGAAGCATGCTGGAGAGAGACAAGTTGGAAGCGCCGACATTATTCACAAGCTCCAATTCCGAGATTGTATTGTCTCTGGGCTCTCGTTGTATACCCCTTCGATGTTGGCTATCCTCGCTTATCGAACACGCGACGACGACGACAATCCAATTCACACAACGATGGACAACGACGCACCTAAAAAGGGTAGACAGCACAAGCACACCAGTCTCGCTCCCCAGCTGAGGCTTGTCAATGTCAAAGACGGCGAAGAAGTAGACCTGGATGAACTAAGCGTGAGCCGATTTGAGACTCTCAGCGCGCAAGACTATCACCTCGGGACGCTGTATATCCCTCCGCCGATGCCCGAGAAGGCAACAAAGGAGCAAAGAGGCGCGCTTGAAAGTCTGTGGGAAATCTCGGGTGGTGGCTATGCCAGCCGAATGTTCTCCACCAGTGCAAATATGCTTACCCGATCTGACAGCGCGAAGGACGAGAATGGCAAAGCAGGGTTCTCTTCGCCGAGGAGCGGCAGTATACAAGGCGTCACGCCTACACCATCCAGGGTGAGGGCTCTTGATGCTCACCCGTACACTGCTGAGCCGGGCTTGAAATTGTTCATACAGAGTCCTTTCGACTGCGTCCTTGCAGTCAAGCGGGACTTGAGCGATCATCTGAATTGGCTACTTGAACATCAGCAATATCGACAGGCTTGGGAGCTTCTAGACAACAATCCTGAGATTCTTGACACGTCGACGGCAGACCGCAAATCCCTGGGCTCTACCGCGGAAAGCTCGTCGCAAACTCAAAAAGGCAGCCTCGCAGACTTCTTTGCAGATACCGACTCTACCACCACTATTTCCGCCGCGCGTTCGAAGGATGGCGTGGCGGCCAAGGAGAAGAGACGGATCGGAGATCTCTGGCTGGGGAAGCTTGTCACTGCAGACCGATGGGCGGAAGCTGGCAAGGCAGCGAGTCAAGTCCTGGAGGGGAGCGCGAGATGGGAGCATTGGGTGTTCACCTTTGCGCAAGCCGACAAGTTCGACGAGATCACGCCCTACGTTCCGAAACGAATGCTCAAACCGCCCCTTCCAAGCGAAGTATACGAGATCATACTTGGCCACTACATTGTAATCGATCCTCCCCGACTTGAAGCATTGCTAGACGAATGGGAGGTGGACCTGTTCGACGTCAACAGTGTAATTACAGCAATTGAAAGCCGATTGCGGAGCCGAGACGTCAGCGAGCAGAGCACACAAGATGGTGTTCAGGGCCGAGACTGGCGGATCTTGCTGGAAGCGCTCGCCAAACTCTACCTCGCGAACGCTCAGCCCCGAGAAGCGTTACGCTGCTTCATTCTGACCCAGAACGCCGATGCGGCTATGAACCTCATTCGTGATGAGAAGATCGCCGAGACGCTTGCAGATGACATTCCAGGTTTCATCTCGCTCAAGGTCAGCAAGGAGCAGATGCGGTCGGCTTCTTTGAGCGAGCTTGAGGAGCTCAGCACGGAGCCTGTGGCGCTCCTAGTTGAAGAAGCCCTACGCGGAAGCATACCACCTGTGACTGTCATCCAGCAGCTTAAAGAGAAGGGCGGAAGCATGCAGATGTTCCTCTACTTCTACCTTCGAGCGCTGTGGCATGGTGGCTCGAAGGCCGAACAGGAGAAGGCACCACGGCGAAAATTTCACATCCGAATCGACGAAGGGCATGCAATGGTCGAGGATCATGCTGATCTTGCCGTTGAACTGTTTGCAGAGTACGACCGAGAATTGCTGCTTCAGTTTTTGCAAACCAGCGAGGTCTACAATTACGACAAGGCGGGCGCTATTTGCGAGCAGAGGCACTACATCCCTGAGCTTGTGCATGTCCTCAGCAAAACTGGCCAACTGAAGCGCGCCCTGTGGCTCATCATCGGCGAGCTTGGAGACGTCAAGAAGGCAATCGAGTTCGTCAAAGGTAATCCTGACCTCTGGGAGGATTTGCTTGAGTATGGCATGGACAAACCGGCTTTTATCCGTGGCTTGCTGGAGGAGGTGGGCACCGCGGTCGATCCGGCTGAACTCGTCCGCCGCATTCCTCTTGGTCTTGAAATCGAGGGCCTGAAGGAGGGCATCATGCGCTTGGTAAAGGAGTACGAAATCCAATACTCCATCTCCGAAGGTGTAGCCAAAGTTCTTGAAGGCGAGGTCGCGATGGGCATGGACACGCTCCGTGCTGGCCAGAAGAAAGCTGTCCGCTTCGAAGTGATGCACGAGTCGGCCTCGGATGTCGACGTGATCACCCACGATGTGCCAACGAGACTAGAAGGCGAGGAAACCCTACCCGTCGCCAAGCGCAAAGTCCCCAAAGAAAGCAGAGAGGTCAAGCCCGGACATTGTGCGGGCTGCCACGAGGCTTTCCACGAAGAAGGTGAACCACCACTGGGCCCAATATCTATTGCCAGACTCACGCTGACAGACCATCGCAGAAACTCTCCCTCTCCTCGGCTTTGCTTGCGGCCACGTCTATCACCTCCCGTGCCTTTTACGCGCAAACCCGGACACTGCCGACGACGCCACTGTCGATCGCCTTATGGCCCAGCTCGGCTATGGAAACTCGACTGCCGACGACTCCGACGAGCCGGCGTACACGGGTCGCAGTGTCGGCGGCAAAGTCGCGCATGCACATGTTGTACGAAATGTCGTTGAGGGTGGTTGTCGGTGCTGCGTTGTACCCGATGGCGCTTGATTGGTAATCGAATTCGTTATAGCGAGGTGTTTCTATGGTCATTCGGTTCCCATTGGTAGCGATGATGGCAGGGTATCGTGTAATCCTGGACGCATTTCGTGAGGGAGTCTGGGACGTAAATGTGAAGGGCGGAATACGGCATTTGCCCACGTGATGTATCATTGTATATACCCTTTCGTGTGCCAGCGAATGGCATGATTCGTACCAGGTTCTTTTTGGTCTGCTCCAATTGACCAACATTCGGGAAATGCTTTCGCCCGTACATCACACGTCGTGCATCTGGCGCACGTGGTTCGCGCGGATGTCCTCCGCTGTCATGTCATGTACTCCACGCCCTTCACGCCCACCCGCGGACGAGAGGCCTTTGCCAAGTATTACACCCTTCTCTCTTCGCAGACATGCATATACAGCGTGTTATCACCCTGAAAAAGCCAATCAACCTCCAAAAACTTCCCTTCTCACAATGAACACCTACGCCTCAGACTCAGATAGCTACGACACCGTCATCGTCGGCGCTGGCATCGTCGGCTCCGCTCTCGCAGCATTTCTCTCAGAAGATGAAGACTCTGGCCGTATCTTGCTGATTGACAGATCGATCTCACAAGTTTTTGGCTCCACCGCTTACGCTCCGGGATTCTTGGGACAGTTCAACGAGAGTCCCGTTCTGACGAGGTTGGCTATTGAGTCGCTCGGCGAGTATGAGAACTTCCCAGATATCTTCTGTCGCGCTGGTGGATTGGAGCTTGCAAGGACGAAGGATGGGGTGCGGATGCTGGAGGAACGGTGCGAGAAAGCGAGAGGGGCTGGATTGCGGGCGACGATGCTCGAGAAAGAGGAGGCCGAGGGTGTTGTACCTGGGTTCGTGAGCAGGGAGTCTTTCACGCGTGCTTTGTATTTTGCTACAGACGGTGTCGCAGATCCTGAGAAGCTCTGTCTGGCTTTTCGCCAGAAGGCTAGGGAGAGAGGGGTGCAAATGCTGGAGGCTGAGGTGGAAGGGCTTGAGATTATCGAGGGCGTTGTGCGTGGTGTCAGAACCGATGGTGATAGGATCCTGAAGGGGCAGAGGGTCATTCTTGCCACGGGCATATGGACCTCGCTGCTGACGCAGTCGGCTCTGGACATTCACGTCCCGGTAGTGCCTGTCGCGCACCCCTACGTGTACACGCCAGGGAAGGATCGCAGCCCACAAACGCCATTCTGCCGCTGGCCGGAGGACCACGTCTACGCTAGAGACCACGGGGACTGCTATGGAATTGGTTCTTACGATCACTCGCCGATGCTCGTTCATTCCCCAGGCACCACTGGCAGCGAGCCCTGGACGAACGCGGATTTTGCGCCCGTCATTGAAAAGGCTGTAAAGGCAAAAATCGCTGTTGACGCAGAGCTGTCCAAGCTGACCGACCTCAACTCGTCTGCCGGGTTGAAGAAGGTTAATGGGGTCTTCTCCGTCACGCCTGATAACTTGCCTTTGCTTGGACGGGTTCCTGGCGCAAAGGGTTTGTGGCTCGCGGCTGCGATTTGGATCACTCACGCAGCTGGGTCGGCAAGGTTATTGGCACGGGTGATGCGCGGCAGAGAAGGCGATGGGGAAATGGCGAGGGCACTGGATCCGGCGAGGTTCGCGGACGGGAATAAGAAAGGGTTGGAAGCGTTGGCGCTGAGGCAGTATAATGATATCTATAGGTCTGAGCTGGCTAAGTAATTACTAAATGGGGAATCAATAGAGGATCGCGTGCTGTTTCTATTATGTTTCTACGGCAGAGCACCTAGCGAGCCATGGGGCCGCAGCCAGCTTCGTTCATGCTCCCTGTGAGCTCAGGGAACAGTTCGGTCGAATTCCTGTCTTTGACGATGTAGCTGCAAATGGTCGCAGAATCGTTCTGGATAGCGGCCACCTGCTCGTCGGTGCAAGAACCGCTCATATCCTGTGTGTAGCAGAATTGCAGCGGTTGGGCCTCAAGTGGTTTGTTGGTGATGTTGTAGGTGGTGGCCGGGCCGACAGTCGTATAGTTACTGGGGTTAACCTCAACCTTGCCTGTCGAAATATCACGGCCAAACAAAGCGCGCATGAACACCTGGTAGGCGGTCTCTGGCTGGTAGAAGGGAACCTCGTGGCCGGCCTCATAGATGCGGGAGAAGGACAGATTCCCATGTTGTCGTGTCTGACCGCCAATGTACGAGTCGTTTGTGCGGAGGGGCGCGTAGCCTGCGGCATGGAAGGACTCATTTTGCGCGTGCGGAATAGCTAATGAGACTTGCTCACCGCCGTACCAGTTGCAAGCGAAATCCCGGTCGCCATACATCATGGCAACTTTCACACCGTTATCGAGGAGGTAAGCCATGTCGCCGAGGGAGGCATCGCGGGGATATGCGCCCAAGGCGTTGAAGGCTCTCTTAGTCGTGCCGGAGAATGATGTCCAGTTTAGCGGGACGCCAAGGGCCTCTTGGACGTGCTGCTGGTTGAGGAAGCCTCTATAGAAGGGGGGCGGTGTGGGCGCCGGATCAAAAGTGCCGATGTCGAAGTATGCACGACCTGTCGAGTTGCGGTAGACGTCCATGATGTTCGTGTAGCAGAAGGTCTCAGCAGCCGCGCAGATTTCGTTGACGGCATCGTTGTTGTCAAGATTGAGCGGGTCATGAATACTAGCAGCCTCGTGGCAGAGGAGCACTTGGTCTCTGCAGCCTCCTGGCATTTCCCACGCCTCCACCATTCCCTGCGCTTGGGACTCGTTGATCGCGCGGCTGCCGTACGTGTTGTTGTAAGCCATGGTGACATATTCAGGCCACATGGTCAAGCGGTCTGCGCAGCCATTGATGATAAGCAATGTGTCGAGGTTCAGAGGCGTTGCGTGGGTGCCGTTGCTGACGAGAGAGCTATTCGCAATTTTGTGATTTTGCTCCTCGAAGTAGGCCGCGAACTCAGGTCCCCAGCGACCTCCCTAGCGGACGGGGTCAGTGAAAGTGCTGAACGGATGATCGTACGACGAAGACTTACAAAAGACTCTGTCGTGACGGAGATCCGTGAGTTGTTGGGATGATACTCCGGAAACTCCTGGGTGAAGGTCTGCATAAAATGCCAAGCGGCTTTGGCAGCGTCACGAACACCATGAGCTGTGTGGTTGCTGTTCTGACTTGGATACGTTCCAACGATGAGCGTGTTGTTCTGCTCTGGAACTACCGTACCGTTGTTCTCAAGAACAGTGATGTCGTTCTCGGCGAGGTTTTTGGTGACATTTTGTAGGATGTCGTAGCTAAAGCCGACTTGCACCGGCTGGTCGAGATAGAGCATGTTGACCTCATTATTCCACGACCATTCATTGAGATATGTCGAATTGGAATCCGAATTGACGTGGCACGGGCCATTCTCTGCGAAGAGTCCAGTCATGGATGAAGAACCGGGTCCACCGTTCAACCAGATGGCCAGGGGAGCATTCTGGGGGTCTTTTCTGGCTTCAAAAAACCAGAAGAATGAGTTGATCGGGAAATTCTGATGACTGTCGCCGGTGTCGTTCAGTGCTCCTGGAGGAAGGTGAACGTAGCCGGTGTAACTCCGCACGCCTTCCGTTGTTTCGCAGATGTCGTTCTGTTGCTCAATCAGTCATGGCCTCAGATCATTCATGCAACTGAAAGCACCATACCTCCTTGTAGCTGATCTGTACACCGTCGTGAAATCTCGAATCGAGTACTGTAGTGCCTTGAGGCTTTGGCGGAGACTGCGCGACGGCGAAACCCGTGCTTAGTGCGCTTGCACCGACAAGCTGAGAGAGTCTCATCGTTTCTCGTCGTGTAGGGAGGGGATGAGGTCAGGCTCGAAATCCGGAAGCGGATGGACGAGGATGTTATTATAGCTTCAAGTCGCGGCTCCAATGACAAAAGCGAGTGTGGTCATCGCTCAAGAAACCAATGAATTACGGGGCTGAATGATAATCTAAACGGCCAGCTTCACGTTTGGTTGCATAGTGACGTATAGTCTGCTTGAACAGCCCATATATCGTCGCAATTCATATTGTGCGCCTCCCTTTCAAGGTGATGCGGATGCCGCATACAGCAATTCGAGATCCCGTCCCACGTCAAATGGAGCAGACGTTGAGATGGCGTCCGGCACAGAGCCGAGGACGTCCACGGCTTCTGTCCGCCGCAGACATCTTCGGGTATGTCAATGGTCTAGCGACGCAATGCGCGGCCGTCGATGCTCGTCGAACTAGCTCAACATGGTGTTGTAGGAAGGAGATTGGGGGGATGTATGCGGCGGCGGTGGAAGCTCTCTGCAACGTGCTTATGTGCAAGAAGAGAAGCCTTCAACACGTCGACGGAGGCGGTCTTGGGCCCCGGGCACCTGGGCCGCGATCGGCAGGACCGACCCGCAATTCTGTTGATCCTTTTCCACGCCGCTGGCGCTGGCTCCAACGAGCTTTTGCATCACATTGACGCTGAATCTCCAGCCGTCGGAGGAAGCCGACTTCATGATCACAGGCCCCGAAGCTTCTAAAGAGGCACAAATGGGCCCATGCGTTAATCAACACCAAGGACCGCAGTGTTGTGACATTAAGCCGATCAATAGCTGTGGGAAGTTGAAGCAGGATAAAAATTGGCTTGACGGCCATGTCTTCACGTATACCGATTTGACTGTAAGCATCAACCCAGCCAATACTCAGCCGGAATGGAGCAGACCAGCCGAAGAGCTTTACACCTGAAAGAGTATTAAAGCAGGAGGGGAGGGCCTTTCATAATTGAATCGAAGTTCGAGCTCAGCTCAGGACCGGTTTCAAACTTCTTTGGGTTTTGTTATGCCAGTCGCTGCCACCGAGCAGGTGTCACGGGCCAATAGTTCCGACCATGATTTTCGCCCCATAGAATCCGAACGAGTATTCTGCGCCGACCGTCACCAGCGGCATGATTTACCGCCTATTGAGGTGAGTAAACCGTGCCTGTCACCGAGTTGCGCCTTGATAAGATTCTCCATGGGCGACATCCAAATTGGATAGAAGGACACTGCTCGTGACACTGTCTTGCAAGGCCCAGCCCAAATGGACCGCGCGTGCTTGGATGGATGTCTGCTGCCTCAGGCATTCCAGGCTTGCCGTTCCGCTGGATTGCCGACAACCCCCGTGGTCCGTCCTCAGCCTTGGTCCTTCGCAGCTCCGACCGACGTCCATCTTTGCTACATCAACACCCAGAGAGGACGCACCAAGGAGACCGAAATGGTCTCTTTGATCATGAATGCATTCATAGCAGAACATTTTTTCTGCTCTTCCGAGCGTCAACACCTTCCCGAACTATCTTCACACCAGTGAGCCGAGGTGCGACCCGACCTGCGACTGCGACCCAAGGAAAGCCACCGTGATGGCAACATGCGGTATTACCAGGGCGGAGGGACCGCCAATCGCTGCGCCCAGATACAGTCACTCCACGTGAATGGTGGACCGTGTAGCTCCAAGACGCACAATCTGTTGGCATCCGAGGCTGTGAAGCAAAAGTGTCGCGTCGCCGTAATTATTTGGCTTGGTTCGCAGCTTGGTGTTCTGGGCGCTCAGTCCATTTCAGGCAGGTGGATCTTATCATTGTCTTGACATCTCAGCATCCTAGAAACACAACTGCAAGCAGTGCATAGCATGGCGAGAGGTCTGGACCACCCCGTGTCTTTACTTCAGGGATATAAGTATGCGTGGAGGCGCCGCGAAGAACCTGCTGATAGCAGCTTACCCGAACATACCAACTGTCGTTGGGCGAAGTCACAATGAAATATTCTTCCGTCCTTCTGGCCATTTCCACAGCTGCTAATGCTGCCCACTTCTCCAAGGAGCAGTATGACTCTGGCGAGGTCCATCAGCGAATCATTGACATGAAGAATGTATGTCGACTAGACGGGCAACATTGGCAGGTGAAGACTGTGTCTCATTAACGCTGCTCCAGGCCCAATGGGACGCTTTGGAAGCCGCAGGTGCACTGAACAGCTCCCAATGGCCTTCCTGGAAGGACTGGGACAAGCTTTCCAATAGTGTCAAGAAGGATCGATTGAAGTGCCGTCGCGGCCTCGCGGTTGCGGAGAAAGGCAATCCGGAGCAGACTTTCCGCTGTCAGAATGTGAGTTCGTGATGCGACCTGACCTGTGAGATTGGTCGCTTACGGGCCGCAGATGGATCTCTACGACTTCCTCAACCATGAGAGCATGGGCGGCGGAGAGGCAGATCCTCGTTACCCGAACAGACGTGGCTCCTCAGTTTGGGGTTGGGTCGGGCCCAAAGGTCGGCAATTTGGTCTCATCGGTCAGCATACTGGCACTGCTTTTGTCGAGATCGACAAGCGAGGCAAGATGACCTACCTTGGCCGCTTGCCGTGCCAAGACCCGATTGGCTCCTCCTGGCGCGAGATCCGCGTTCTGAATGACTTTGCCATCATTGGATCTGAGGCCGTGGGACACAATGTCCAGATCTTTGACATGAACAAGGTTGCGGCCATCGATCCAAGGAACCCAGTGACTTTCAACAAGGATACCGACCTTGTGAGCGTGTTTGATGAGCTTCCAATCGGACGTGCGCACAACGTTGTCATCGATTGGGACAACGAGTACGCCATTGCCGTCGGCGCCCAGCCTCGCAATCAAACGTGTGCCGCTGGTCTCGAGTACATCAATCTTGACGACCCTTCCGCTCCATACAAGCCGGGTTGTGCTAGCTCCGACGGTTACACCCACGATGCTCAGTGCGTCACTTACAATGGGCCCGATCGCCGTTACAAGGGCCGCAATATCTGCGTCGCCTACAACGAAGACAGCATCACAGTCTGGGACTCCACCGACAAAGCCAATTCTAAAATGCTCGGTCGTCTCGAGTACCCGGGAGCAACCTACACTCATCAAGGCTGGTGGACGGAGCGTAACTGGCATCAATTCGTGCTGCTGAACGACGAGCTCGACGAAGTGGAAGGCGTTGTCGCAGACGGCGTTCCCATCACGCACATCATCGACCTCACTGACTTGCGCAACCCCAAGTGGACTGGCACTTTCAAGTCCACGGACCACCGCGCCGTCGACCACAACCTGTACATCGAGGACGGCGTCATGTTCCAGTCCAACTACGGCGCTGGTGTTTGGGTTCACGACGTCCGCTCTATTGCCAAACACCCGGATGGCAGCCGCGTCAAGACCTTGGCTTTCTTCGACATGCATCCCGAGGACGACGCGGCGGGCGGCTCGCTTGACTTTGTTGGCACTTGGGGTAACTTTCAGTTCCCGTCCGGCTTCATTATTGCAAACACCTTTGAGCGTGGCGCGTACGTGCTCAGGGTTGCTGAGGGTCGTGGCCGCAATGGTGGACGCGGATTTGGTGGGAAGTCCAAGTAAAGATGATGCTGACAAGCTCATCATTCGAGGAAAGACCCATTGGGTACAAAAAAAGCTTGAAGAGTCTTATGCAATGGACTGGACTCGAGTCCGCCACCACGCTTGTGGGATGGGAAAAATCGTCAATTTCCGCCGTAAAGGTATGCGATCCATAGCAAGCCGTCGCAAATTCACTGATGAGACACTGCCTGGGCTACCTGTCCAAGCCGTCTTGCCGCGTCTCCCTCAGTATCGGAATCTCATCCGTTGAACTTATATACTCTACGGAGTATTCCGTTTCCCTCACGATGTTAAGCGTGTTCATTCCTCTGGTGGGCCTATCATCCTGCCAATTCCGCGTCGCCGTTTGGCAATCTGACTCAGTCGCCACGACAGCTCCTGAACCTGGCTTGCTGGCGGCTTTGTTCCCTGACCGCTGTTGCAGCGAATAACTCTCAGGCCCTGCGTTGACCGTGCACCCGAACCCGAAACCGGAGTTGAAGCTCAGCGTGAAGGCTCGCAAGGCTAGGAATTGGCTTACGAGCAAGGCGTATGTGGATTCGACCAGCAACCAAATGAGCAACAGTGCGCTATCCAGACCGAGGTCCACGTCTTTTCTGCAAAGTCGTCTCGTGTAGATGAAACGGCCGACCGAGAGTGCGAGAAGAGGTGAGCGCAGCCAGAAGGCTCCGAGGACGACGAGCCTCTTTCGCGTCGGCATCTGGAGGTGCCAGATCATGCTGAGGGGAAGGGCGAGGAGAATGGACTCGGTGAGGAGGTCGAGGGCGGTGAACACCGTCCAGCGGGTTGACTGCGTAGGGTCAGTTCTGCCTTTCTACACGCGCTTGTGGGCTTGATACCTGAATAGAGCAAGCTGATAGATCCGACGAGGACAGCCAGTAGCGTCCGGAGGGCGCTGGCCAACTGACAGTTACTGACACAACAGATGCCAGGCCGAGAGCCATGAAGCTGGCGAGGCAAAATCGGTGAACCCACATCTGTTTCCCGTGTTTGGTGAGCCGGAGGAGGAAGGCTACGACACTCGCCTTTGAAAGATGGAGAGCGATTGTGAACGTAATGACACAGGCCAAGGATGCCTGCAGCAACATTCGATGTTAGAGGACGCTCGTCTGGAAAGCGACCCGCAGAGTCGGAGAACCGATACTCACCTGGCTGAATACCGACAAGCTGTGCACGGTTTCGATATATTGCCACGGCTGGCCTGCCCCATGGTCGATGGCGACGTAGACTGCGGCAAATTGACTGAGCAGCGCGCAAGTCGCCGCTACGATGACCGTGTCGTCAATGCCGTAGGTACCTCGTCGAATCCATGCTCGGAGCACACCGGAGCAGAGCGTATAGGCTAAGCACAGACTGTTAGTGAAGGTGAGCGTGTCTTCGTAGCCGACGCGCCCTCTGCGTGCTTCTGCCATACTGCGACTCTTCGAATTGCACGCGCGTAGAGAAGACAAAAAGAATGGCGATGAGAGCCATGCGCAGCGGACGCGAGCGGGCTTGAAGCTACTCATCACAAGTCCCACCTGCTTTGCTTGGGTCGCATGCGAATATACCTGGCGACCCAGATCCCTGGCTTCCCAGCTACTGCAACGCTACATTAAGCCGCTAAGGATTCATCCAAATGCAAACAAGAACGCGGCGCATGAGCAGGGTTGATGAAGGAAGCGTCTTCTGGTGCATTCGTACTTCATGGACAACCCAAGTGCCATCTGATCCCTCCCCAGCGCGATATCACCGGCGCCGCGTTGCCTTCCGATGAGCTTGAGGGCGATCTGGTTCTGCCATCAATTGCTGTCTTGAAGTGTTGCTCTGGCGTGTAATGATCAATTCGGTTCAGACGACCACAGCGCCGAGGGAGAGTTTACAGGGAATACGCGAAGTGGCACCAGATACTTTCGCTTGCGCAATATTGAAGGCCCACCGGCATCCACTCGAGGGTCTGAACTTTGAAGCCCTGGCCGTGCTGTGGTTTGGCGAGCGGAGTTGAATCCTTCGGTTAACATTTGATTGGAAGCGGCCGGGCGCGCTGCCCCAGATGGGCAACGGGCGGCGCTAAGCTTTCACTGCTTGGTTGCGCTTGTTTTGCCATCGCATGCTTAGCCTTTCCTCACCACGCACCCACCACGCCGTCCGCATGCTTAGCTTTTCATGCCTACGCCTTCCCGCAGGCTTAGTCCTGTTCCCGGATGCCTAGGATCATGCCCAAACTACCGAGAGCATCCTTCGCGGCGGGATAGACGTCCGAGTTGACGCTAGCTTCACGTCTGGACTGGATGGCACCATGTGTCCGCACTTCCGAATGGCCATGCGGAGCCCGAGCCCGAGCCCATGCCATGCTGCTGCAGGCGATGCTACGCGAGGTGGAAGATTTTCCGCGTCTGGATGATGGCCGAGCATAAGGCTCGGAGAACAGGCTTCTGTCCAAGGTGGCCTTTCATCAATACCTGCTGCTGGTTTCCTCCTCTTCCTGCGTCTGTTGCTTCTTCACCTTTGATACAACTCTACACCGGTGGTCAGAGCTTGCCACGTCTGCCAGCATGGCTCGCAAAGGCGACAGTGGCAACTTGAAAGTCCAAGAGATGTTGGACTTCGCGGATCCCGAAGTCCAAGATCCTTATGTCACCAAAACCAAAGGTGGTACAGCTGCTGATTTACAGGACATGCAGCGTATGGGGCGTGTGCAGGAACTTCGAGTATGCCTACCATTTTTTGAGCTGGAGGGGTAAGAGCCATTGCTGACAGCAGCACAGCGCAACTTCAAATTTGTCGGCATCGTGGGGTTTGTTACCATCCTACAAGCAACATGGGTGAGACGATTCCGCCAAACGTTCCAACAAGTGCCGCTCGCTGACTGGTGCAGGAATGCACGCTACTATCCAACTGGTCCGGTCTGTTCAATGGGTAGGTCTCTATCAACACAAGCAGACATTGGGCAGAGCTGAATCGTAGGACAGAGGTACTGCAGGACTGATCTGGACCACCATCATCGTCTGGCTCTTCATGCTTTGCTTGATCGCGTCAATGTGAGTGTTTTGCTAAGTATTTCGGGCCGCAACCACCAACCGCTAACAATTACCAGCGCAGAAATGGCATCCATGGCCCCGAATAGGTTTGCTTCTCCCATTGCTTGCTTCTACCTCGGCTGAGAGCTGATCTTCCTACCCAGCGGCGGACAGTATCATTGGGTAAGCGAGTTTGCCCCAGCTTCTTTGCAGAAGCCCCTGTCGTACGCGGCTGGCTGGGCTTCAACAATCGGCTGGATTGCAGGCGTTCCTTCATGCGCAATTCAACTCGCCGGCGTCATACAGCAGCTCATCGCAATTGGAAACCCGGATACAACCTTCACGACTGCATGGCAGGTCACGCTGTTGATGTTCGCCTTCACCTTCTTGATCGTTGCGTTCAACATCTGGGGCGCTCATCATCTACCTCTGGCAGAGGGAATCATTCTGTTTGCTCACATCTTCGGCTTCTTCGCGTTCTTGATCGTCTTCTGGGTGATGGCGGATCACGCACCAGCAGAAAAGGTTTTTACCGAGTTCTACGACGGTGGGGAATGGGGCTCAAACGGCCTGAGCACGTTGATTGGTCTGACCTCAGCCATCTGGTGCTTCATTGGTCCCGACGCCGGGGCGCACATGAGTGAAGAGCTCAAAGACGCGTCGATTCAGCTTCCGAGAGCGATGATGTGGAGCATCTCGCTCAATGGAATCCTTGGCATCACTATGGTGATTTCATTCTGCTTCTGCATAAAGGACGTCGATGCGTTCGTCAATTCGGTAAGATCCACCGTGTAAGGCTACGGTGCAGCTTCTGACGTCCTCGCAGGACTCCGGCTACCCAATTGTGGATGTAATATATGAAATCACTGGCTCTTACGCTGGGACCTGTGTGCTCATTGCCTTCCTCATTGTTCTCCTATTCTTCTCCGCCGTCTCCACCGTCGCCAGCTCGTCACGGCAGATCTGGTCCTTTTCCCGCGATCACGTACGCTGCGCCCTCTTATCATCTTCCGCAACCGCGTCCAACTGATTTTCCATTTCCAGGGCTTTCCCTATTCCGAATGGATCCGCCAAGTCCGTCCTGGGTCCGAAGTCCCCGTCAACTCTCTGATCGTCTGCCTCGTGGTCTCTTTGATCCTGGCTTGCATCAATTTCGGCTCTGATGTTGCTCTCAACGCCATTCTTTCCGTCAGCAATGCCGCTTTACTCCTCTCATACATCATCTCCATCGGCGCCCTACGGCTCAAAAGGATCTACGGAGACCCACTACCTCCACATCGCTGGTCTCTCGGCGCTTGGGGAGGTCTCGTCAACGATCTCACGCTTGTCTTTCTCCTTGTGGCGTTCTTCTTCGCCTTTTGGCCGTCATACAAGCTTATTGGAGACGCGAGCGCTGCTGGAGACTTCAATTGGGCTGTGGTTGTGCTGGCGATCGTTGGCATTCTGGCCTTCGGTTACTATTTCGTTGGTGGAAAGCAAAAGTATACCGCCCCTGTCAGCTTTGTTAAGGCCGAGTAGATGGAGATATTTGGAGGAGCTTGGAACTCTGTTGCAATTGCATTTCATTCGGGCTACCAAACAACCTGCGGGCAGAGATCCTTCATTCTCCATTTTCGCTTTCCATCATCGCGTACCGGCAAACTTAAAACTGATCGCAGCTATTGAATCGCAACCATGATTCTTCATGAAATTGCGGTGTGGACGGAATTAATGGTCTGGGTCTTTGAATACTTGAGGCCCTGCCGAACGCTCGAGAAAGAGCTGCTTACCGATGCATCTCACGCTCAGCTACAGAGTCGCTGTGCTTTGCATCGGTCATCTGTTCTAACAGTCAAAGATCGAAACGGAATTCAATGCCAGCATTACGTCACAGTGATCGGCGTGAACAAAGACTCAGGTTCCCTGCATCGAGAACCAGAGACTGAAGTGAAGCTTTCAACCATCAGAGTGCTTGTTCACAAAATTCATGGCTTAGCGAGGATATTCCGATTCAACCTTGATGATTGTGCAAACTACAAAAACGTAGCACGAGCCAAGCAAAATGCAATGTATCAAAACCTCCCCTTGAGCTGCACCAAGCAATATGTTACTCAGCCGTCGTGTCTTCTTCGCGCAATTGGTCGCCTCAGCTTTTGCAAGTCCAGTTCGTCTCTCAAGCAATGGTGTTGAAAGGAAACCGCTTCTAAAGGACTTCGATGCTCTGGGTGCATGGTTTGATGGCGTCGCCGCGATCAACACCTCTACTGCGCCGTCGTCCAAACCCAACGCTTCTATCGCAATTGTCGGCGCCGGTATCTCTGGCCTAGCCACAGTCTTGATGCTCGACAGCGTTGGGGTGCACAACTGGGAGCTCGTCGAAGCCAGCAACCGAGTTGGCGGTCGCTTTCGGACGAAGTTTGTTGGCGGCACACAGGAATATGCCGAGATGGGCCCCATGAGGCTTCCTTACCGGGTTACGTACAAGAGCGATAACTCGACACATGTATACACAGAGCATCAGTTGACTTATCAGTTGGCGGACTGGCTGAATGAGCTCAACAAAAACAACCCGCACTGGAAAGTTGACTTCGTTCCTTGGATCCAGCATCATCCCAACGAGCTCCTAGCACGTGGGACCGGAAGGCTGCCTGATGGGACGATACCGACACGGGCTGATGTCGATGCAAATGCAAGTCTTGCAAGCTCGAATGCTTTGATATCTGACGAATTTGACAAGACTAAAGCCGAGATGAATGGCATTCTGAAAAACGAGGAAACTCTGAAGTCTATCCAGCAGGACGTGTGGCGGGCTCATAAGAAGGCAATGAATCAGAACCTGGATGACTACAGCGAGCAGGCCATGATGCGCAATGTGTTCCGGGCCAGCGAGAATGTCACCGATGCCATTTGGACAGCTTCTGACTATGACGTCTTTTGGGATGAAATGGTGCACAATTCAAACTTGGGCCTAGACGGCAGTCCTGGAAGCCTTGGGGAGACAGAGTGGAAGCGTGTAGACGGGGGCTTTAACAGGCTCTCTGATGCGTTCCTTCCGCATGTAAAGGACCGCTTGACTCTTGGACGCAAGATTTCGAAGCTGGAGTCTGTGGGCCATGAAGGCTCAGTCAAGACTCGTCTCTCCTGGAAAGAAAGCAATCGGACCGTCGGTCACAAGGACTACGATTACACTGTCATGGCCGTGCCGTTCACGATGACGAGGTTCATGGATCTCCCGCCGTTCTCCTCGACGCTGAGCCGCGCAACCAGCGAGGCGGGCTTGCGGTTCAAGAGCGCGTGCAAAGTCGCTGTCCTCTTCAAGGATCGTTTCTGGGAGAAAGGTAAGCGCCCGATCTTTGGTGGATATTCGCAGCCGGAAAGCTCGCCTATCGGGGCACTCTACTATCCGGTCTATGGAATCAATGAGACAGGTCGTCCAGGACTCATCATTCACTATCGTGGTGGTGATTGGAGCGATCGCTTTGTGCCTATGTCAGATGAGCAGCATGTTGAGATAGTCCTGGACTCAATTGCAAGTCTCCATGGCGAAGGAATCAGAGAATCGTATACCGGCGACTACGAAAGGCTCTGTTGGCTTCAGGATGTGAGTACTGTCCCAACCAAATGATGAGTACTGCGTGTTGACTCCAAGAAAGGAACATACCGCCACGAGCTGGTGCCGGCCGGATGTCGAGCAGCACAAGCTTTACATACCATCGTACCACAACACAGAGCACAATACTATCTTCATTGGGGAACACACGGCGCCGACACACGCTTGGATCAGCTCGGCATTACACTCTTCTGTTCGAGGAACGGTTCAGCTGCTGCTGGAACTCGGTCTTGTTGATGAGGCTAAGGAAATAAACGAGAGATGGATGGGCAGGTGGATCCAACCCATCGAGTGAATAATCAACTCTGCCGATAGTGTTTAGCCGCAAGATACCAAGCGCTGTACAAATTACCAGCACAGCTGCTTTTACAATAGTTCACCATTTCGCCGAAGCTCTACCTGTATCCGGCGATCCATCGACAGGAGATGAAGACACCGTGATCTCGTCTGTTCTCTTGATCCTTGCGTTTGTACTACTTCTCCTCTCCCTGGACTCACTCGGACCCCGTTCGAAGGTTCCCTCTTGTAGAATTCTCTCCTGACTGTCAATCTCCGTCGGATAGGTGACACCAATCCTGGCTCTGGAGTAAGCCTTCCCAGACTTGACAAGATCGCTCGAGAGCTGAATGTCGGATGCATGAGTCGGTTTCTGGTGGAGGGTGCCACTCTGGTAGCCGGCTTCGCGGCGAGCGCTGCTGAAGGCACTTTTGTCCATGACGACCTTGACCAAGGGCTGAAGGATGGGAATGCAGGAGGCGATGATAATTGTGGAGCCTTCGACGCTGGAAAGTGGGTTAGTCTAGCATTAGTGGCGGTTGAAGAAGAAGGCGGCATGACGAACCAGGTCCATATTACCAGATTAGCTGTGTTGTCTTTGTCCGAAGGTCAGTTTCGGGTTTTAATTGCAAAGTAAATGGATTACTCACAACTGAAGTCGTCACTTGCCAGACCCGGGATTCGCGTACACTTGTACGCCGCGACAATACAGGCGACAGATCCGATTCCGAGAGCGACAGCAAGTGCGATCTTCTTCCTCAAGTTCATTTGCAGCCTGGCGAGGATCACTGCAGGATACAAGGCGAGATAGAGATCCACGAATGCCGAAAGAGCTGCTTTGTCAGCATTTCTGATACTCAACATGGCAAAAGACAGACTCACCGCCGGCAAAGATGGCGTAGTCGACGAGAACCCACACCGACCAGCATTCGCCCTTGACTGAGAAGTCCCACTGCGACCGGGATGGCGTACACTGAGCGTATAGAATTATCACACATCCGAACAAGACGAGTGTTGTCACTCCGGAAGAACACCAGAGAAAGATGCGATGCGCCGGACTTGGGTTCATGAGTTTAGTCAACAAGGCGACTACCGCGAGTTTCGGGATCGCGAAGGACAAGATACCGGGGCAGAACGCTGCAATGGTGTACTTGATGACATTCTGCTGTTGCTCGACGTTCAATGTGTTGAAATGCCGCCCGCTACCTGATTCCACGGCTGCTGAAGAAATTCCCAGATTGACGAATGCACAGATCTGTACAGCCGTCAGCATTCATTCGCTGTTATTCAGGATCTTCTCTAGCATCTTACCATTGCCAGGACAATGAGATAGTCATCCAGGCCCAGATTCCGCAGTAGCTTTACTCGTACGTAAATTCGTGCTGCAACAAAGACTGACGAAATACCCGTCAGGCTGCCGAGGATGGCCAGAATCGTCGTTCCTATGTTGGCATCATCATCGCGGGCTGTCAAATTAGAAGACATGTCTGTCTTTCTGGCTACAGAGATGAGTCACTGACAACATCCTTTCTAGAGATACCTCAGTCAAATGCCACGTACGGCTGAGGGTGGACAACATGAGTCGTGGGATCTTTGCTCCATGGCCCCCTCGATACAATGTGTGCCGTGCACCGAAAGCGAAGGCATCAGATGCTAGATGACTTGACAGGGACGGCAATGAAACTTGATCGTCGCAACGGAGTCTCGGTCCGGATATTGACAGATGCGTAAGTTTCGTCAGCACGACTAGGGTCCGATTACCAGAGTGCTAGACTGCAGTCATGACTTGTGTTCCACAGCACACCTGGGGAGCGCCATCCACAGTGCCGATCGGCTGGCTCTGTCTGCACATTTTTGCTTACTCGTAATTTCTCTTAGAACCATATCATACACATGATGAGCGTTGCGCGATACCGACTAAAGTCATTCCAAAATGATCTTTAAGAGGTGTGCGTAGTGATGCTTGGCTTCGGCCACACCTCCGTCATTACCGGACGTGAATATCCCCTGACAGGGGACTTTCCTCGCTTGTCAACTAATACAGAAAAATTCGGGTAGGAAAAGGCGGCCATTCAAAAAGTCACGAAGCGAAGGAAGATGGTGTGGCGGGACCAAGTGGCACATGCAGAGCTAACCAGGTCTCTATAAACGGCGCATCCTTCTAGATGTCACTTCTCCACAAGTGCTCGGCGATTCCCGGCAGCACTGTATAAGATATGTGGAGAGCTACGAGGGCCAAGCATCGGTTGTGTGACTTGGACTTCCCTTGACTCGCGTGGTCGTGTCCTTGCCCAGCGACCCACATAGTGAGAACGCATCCCAGTCGACGAAACGGCGATTTCGCACGTGCTCAGTGGACAATCCGCCAAAGACGTTCAGCAGCCTCTGGGGAAGCCCGGGAGTGTTAGCGCCGGGGAACAGTGCCGTTCATCCTCCATTGAAGACCATCAGTCGGGCGGGTAGCATGCCTCCGGGCCTGGGCGGCCTTCGTCCCCCTGATGTTGTGTGGAGTTACTAGCACACATGAGTTCTTAGCCAATGCAGAAGCTCCTGACTTTCTATTTGGTATCGGCTTCATCAGTCGCAAGTGCCCACTATCTGGTCCATTCGGATGCTTCACCGTTCCGCGCCATGGGACTCGTCTTACATGTGCTATCGAACTCGTGTATGAGTCGTGCGTAGGCGAAGACATCGTCGCCTCAACAAGCAGGGAAAGTATCGCTCAACTGATCTTGCCTTCCACGGTTGCGGTTCGAATGGAGCGGCGTGGCATGGCCCCGGCATAGCATGCAAAGAGAGCGGTGCAAATGCCTGTCTCCTCTCAATCGAACAGAAACTTGAAGTACATTGCATGTCCAGCGCATTAGCGAAGCCTCCCACTTTCCATAACAAACTTTACTGTTCTCTGCCGAAGCCATGCCTTCGAACGGTACTGCCAATGGGGCAAGCAACGGAACAACCAACGGACATTCCAACGGAACAGCCAAGAGTACCAGTCGTAAGACTTCGAAGGATACGCCGAATGGCAAGGTTCAGTACTCCCCAGCGGAGCGTGCAGCGGAAGTAGCTGTGTCGCCAAACAATGCAGAGAGAGTCCCGTCCACCATCGCCGCCATCCAGTCCATCGGAGACACCTTTAACGCTGCGAATAACGATGCCCGAATGAAGCTGCTCGTGGAAGCGCGCCGACTCGTCCAGTCGCTCGAGACGCCGCGCGAGACGATGATCAAGCACAATTGGGCGCAGGTAAGTTCTTGCGACTGTTGTCTGAGCTCATCAGCTGACCAAGGTAGCCTGCTGCCCATGCAGCTATCACACTTGGTGTCGACACCGGCCTCTTCAAGGCCATGCTGGCGAACGACGCCTCGCCGAAGACGGTGGCTAAGCTGTCAGAAAATGTGAACGTTGATGCTTCTCTTCTCGGTATGCCGTTATAGGGATGAAGGGTGTTGACTGAAGCTGATCGAATTGCAGCGCGGACTATGCGGCACTTGGCGGCTATGGGATACATTAGAGAGACTGCGGCCGACGAGTACGAGCCCACAAACTTCTCCAAGTCATTGGCGATTCCGATCATTGGTGATGGCTACCCGTGCTTGTGAGTTTGTCGTAGTACCTTGAGTTGGGCGAAAATTAACCGTTTCCACTCAGAGCCGGAGGCGCGAACTCCTCGCTGCTGAAGCTCAACACCTATGCAGCCAAGATCGGGTACAGGGAGCCAACCTCCTCAGCGCATGGCCCTTACCAACATGCCTACGACACCCACCTCAACTTTTTCGCCTACCTGCAAGACAACCCGCCCCTTGGGCCACAGTTCAATCATCACATGGCTGGCTATAGGCAGGGCAGGCCGAGCTGGATGGACGAGAATTTCTTTCCTGTGAAGGAGCGATTGATCAAGGGCGCGAAAGCGGAAGATGATGCTGCATTGTTGGTGGACATTGGAGGTAGTATCGGACACGATATTGCTGAGTTTGCAAGGAAGCACGGCAATTCTGCCGGCCGTTTGGTGCTACAAGATCTGCCAGCTGTTCTGGGACAGATCGACACTCTTGACGAAAGGATCGAGCGCATGTCTTATGATTTCTTCACCAAGCAGCCTCTTGCGGGTAAGTCGGATCGATTGAGGTGAAGTGAAAGTCACTTACATGAGACCCAGGTGCTCGCGCGTACTACATGCACTCCGTCCTCCATGATTGGCCGGACGATGTGTGTGAGCGCATCCTTGAAAACGTGAAGGACGCAATGGAGCCGGGATACAGCAAGCTTCTGATCAACGAAAACGTCATACCCGACGTGCAGGCGCATTGGGAGGCGACCGGTTTGGACCTGATGATGCTGGCGCTCTTTGCCTCTCGCGAGCGCACGGCTGCTCAATGGAAGCACCTGCTCGAAGACCGCGCCGGCCTGAGAATCGTGAAGATCTGGGAGGTCGGAAACGGTGTGGAAAGCCTTATCGAGTGCGAGCTGCCGTAGATTTTGAACGCGAAGAAGTCTTGAGTTTGGGGCGAAGTCCCTTGTTTCGACGCGAGTTTGTGTTTCGTTAATGCTCAACGTCTTCATCCGTGGTCAGAAGTGTGGTGTGCTAGAAGCAGGCTAAGTCCGAGCGGCGGCTTCGGTGTTTTGCGCTTAGATGGCAGGGACGCGTGGAATGCAGCGGCCGGCTTGAGTCGAGGAGCTGCCATTGCACCACGCTGTCCGGCCGAGGCGAACGTGGGCATGTCTGAGGCCTGTTCTCTGACATGCCTGCAGACGAGAGGCTCACGAACCCGCGCGGCGAGGCAAGGGAACTCCTTGACTCCCTCAAGCAGTAGCTGTGCACAAACGGCGAACGCATGGCCGACAGTACAAGCAATTTGTTAAATGCCCTTGAGAATGTCCGGAGGCACAAAGCCCCTCATGCCAAACTGGTGCGTTGAGCTCGCCTTCACGGCGTAGCACGTCCCCTGAATCGCTTCCTCGAGTAGGTGGTCCTTCTCTTACTGTCACCGGATTTCCTCAATGTAACATCTCTCCCATACGTGGCCGTAATCCGTTTAATTTCGCTGGTCAAAAATGCTTGCGGGCGCGTCGTCGTGTTGATAGAAGGACTGTCGTAAAGAAGAGATCCTCGAGGTCTGAAGGTGAACGCGGTCGTGCAAGCACCGCAGTCTCGGCGCGCGTTTCTGTATTGCGTCTTCGAGATCGCCATCGACGGTGATCTCGGGCTGGCGAAGAAATGTGCGTCGGCAGCGAGAGACAAAGAGAGTTCGATTCCTCTAAGGTACCTGTTGAGCCGGACTGGTGATGTTATCAGCCCGCACACACGCGCCCGCGCACCAGGGTTAGGGTTGGCTGCGCGCACGCAAATACACACGCTTGAAACCTCCCTTCCATTCGAGCATAAATGACCGGTCTTCCCGTCACTGCCGCGCTACTGACATTCTTGTTGTGACACACCAGCCTTCGCAAGCATACCGAGGATTTCCAAATCATGCCTGGCACCTGACGAAGTTCTCTTCGGCGTTCTACACGCGTGCACTTCCTGCAGCTCGAGCGTCAACGGATATTCGTAAGTCCTGCGAATGCTCGATTCTCTGTAAGATCCATCGAGCAGCGATTGTTTCACGACCATCAGGGTCGACAAGCCTTTGACGAATGGAGTGTCGATGGATACTTTGACGGTCTGTTTTTCTCCGAATATCTCGATCGAAGCGTCGAATTGCAAGACCTGATCGATGCCAGACTCATATGAGAAGCCGGAGTATTGGAACATCGCGCTATCTCTGTCAGCGCGGCCCAGGTGGGCTTTTGGGCTGAGGAATTTACCTCCAAAAGGGCGATCCGGTTGTAGCACAAGGCGAGAATCCTATGACACCGGTGGGCATGCCGATGATTTCACGCATGGCGCTCAGGTCATGCGACCCGAGCATAGACAGATAGTCCCACATCGTTTTTCTCTCTTGCGTCGTGGTGACATCAAGTCCCACTTGGAGAGCTTTCTGATGCAGAGCTTCTCTATCTTCTTCCCGATAATCGTTGAAAGTCTGCGGGAATGTGATAGATTGGCCGATGAAGATAGAATTTGGCCCGATGAGATCTCGGGCGCGTGCATAGCCGATTTCTCCAATACTACCCACTTCTTTGACTGCATCGATGAAGACGGCGATGTAACGCCTCATATAGCCTACGAAGACCTTCAAGCTGCCAGCCGCTTGGTCGGCGGCTATGATGCGGTCTGTGTCTTGGAGAGTCAAAGCGATGGGTTTCTCGATCGAGACGTGCTTGTTGGCTTTGAGAGCGAGGATTGCTTCGGATGCATGAAAGGCGTGATTGCTAGCTAGTAAGACCAAATCGACTTCTGCAGAATTGCAGAGCTGATCAATGATTTGCGTAGTCTTGGGCTTCGTAGTGCGCGCGACTTTGAGCTGGCTGTACTTCATCGCATAGGCGGAGACATCGCAGAGGTACGTGATTTGGAAGAGGTGTAACCGACAACGAGTTCAAGGTGGGAATGTGGACAACTTGAGTGACCATGCCGCACCTGCGAGCACATAGAATTCGAATTTGATATGGGATATTCTCCGTCGATTGCAACTGACTCCACGATACCCACTTTGACAACCTGGCCACTGGGCGGAGCTTTAGTTGGCTTCATGGCGAACATATTGGCGAACGATGGGTGCTTAGAAGCTACGCTTAGATTTGCAGTTGCTACTTTCTGCCTGCTGCGAAGGAAGAAACGAAGAGACTATGAGCATGAATATGGTATGAAGTTGTGGAAAGGTTGGAGGCTCAGCCCTACGCCATCGATACCCCACCGATTACTTGGCGAGTTGATACTTTCGGAAGTGAGGCGGATTGATAAAAGCGCAGTGACGGATCCGTTGTACATCAATCGAGTCTTGCGGTTAGCGGAGGAAAGAAGCGTGATTGTGCGCCCCAGGATCTTTGGCAAGCCCAGTGTCTACATGCGAGGATGATATCAGACGAAATTTCCTTGAGGCTGGAAAGAAAGGCGTGAGAAGAAATCGTACGAGCATTTGGCGAAAGTAAGAGATGCGTAAAGTTCCTTTCGAAAGTAGCAAAAGTAGCACTCATAAACGTATGACAAGCGCCAGACCTATTGTCTCAAGTATTTACATTTCAGCCTCCCGCATCGTTCCTCATCAACCATTCATTCAAATCCATTCCCAGTCTAGGTCAATGGGATCGGGCATCCCAAGTTATCCAAGTCGGGTGAGATCTTAGTAGCAATGAAAGACAACGCCTCCACTGTCGGCGTGACGATGCCGTTCAGGGAGCTCGGAATCTGACCGAACAACAGCTGGTACAGCAGGCAGGAAGTCTCCTTCGCGCTGATGCCAGCCTCGATCTTGCCGTCCTTGATAGCGCCGAAGTTGATGCCGTCGAAGGAGCCATCTGCAGTGTTGCTTCCGAAAAGCACCGGGTTCTCAAGATACATGGTGACGATTTCCCTCGTCACATCGCTGTTGGTGTACGGGGTCTTGCGGTTGGTCCAGTTTTCGGGCAGCTTTTCGTCGATGAAGAACGACGAGATGGTCTCAAGATCGGGTGCATACCCGCGAGTGCCGGAGGGCATGAGCTCGTACAAAAAGCTGGCAGCTCCGTACAAGAGCAGGGTCAGGGGACCGAAGAAGAAGTTGGGATTCTCGGCTTGAGACTGCTCCCAACGTTGCAAACGGTACTTCGACAGACCCTCCCGATCGAAGTTGCCGCCGGTCGTCGCGGTCATCATGTCAAAGAGAGTTTTGTTGAAGCTGAAATTGTCTCCATTGTGAGTGAAATAGTCGTTACGAGTGAGAGATGAATCCGCCTCGAACTTGTTGTGGCCGTCAAGCCCAGGCTCACTGCCTGTCAGGGCGGGGTTGAAGGAAGTGCGAGTAGTTGCGTCGCATCCGATGCTGAGCTTCTGGGTTACGATGTCTCCGTCGGTCAAGGTCAAACCGAGGAGTGCCAGAAGGTTTGCAAGATCATAGCCAACGTTGTAAACGTTCTGTTGAGCGTCCACAAGCTCGTCGTAGGTTACGATACCGTCGTGGGCCAAGAAGTTGTGGTTTGCAGCAGTGTTCAGACCAGGGCATCTAGGATGGAAGTGGCAGTCAGCCTATGCACTTGCATCGAGCTCAAACAATGAATGACTTACGGTCCGCGAATATCGCCTGACCCTGGCGCTACATATTTGTGTGCGTCATCCCCAGGCGCAGGTACTTGGTAGCCGCCCTGGCCTTTGCCGGGCAAACCATTCCTCGCACCGTTGTACGGATACTGGGAGTTATAGGCAGCGGCAGGCTTGTGGTCTGCGTTGAAAGGGCAAGTTGCAGGGCCACCTGCCCCGGTGCCTGTCTGTTGACGACGGTAGTTGTGGCGTGCCTTGAGCATGGAAGAGTCGACGCCTGGGACATCCACGACCCATGGGAAGGCCGAAGCCGACGTCAAAAGTGCGGCAAAGACAGCTTGCTTCATGATTTTTCGAAGATTTAATTAGTGAAGTATTGGAGGATGAGTGTCCTGTCTTCTGTTGACGAGGAAGAGCTTCTCTTTTATGTTCGCTTTCCTCGATGACCTCTTCTCTCTGTGCGCCTGGCCCTGCGATCGAACGTAACATTGCCCCCTCTGACCAATGAGGATAACAACGGTGACCATTGTGCCGAGGCATTTGGGTCTTCCATTACATGACCATACACCTAAGTCGCTCTAACATTGACGAAATACTGTTGGTCTGGCGTAGTAGCCGTTGATCAAGCGCCGCATCACGCCTTGTCACGTCGATCATGCTGATCTTGTCGATCAGGCATTGCTTGTCGACCCTCGACCAATGAGAGACACGAAGCCAAACGTGATACCGAGGCAGATTGCGATCGCACTGCCACTTCGATGTATCACATCTCTACTACTGGACGCTAAAATCACAACATCACGAGTGCCCACCTTTAATGACCAACAGAGCACTGATGATTGGGTCCGTTCATAGTTCGCGGAGCGCACCTACGTGTCCAATTGGCCCACGGCCGGACGCAGGGCAACGGAGAAAAGGATCATCCGAACGTCCTTGCGAAGGGCAAATGGAAGACAAGTCTTTCTCTTCGTGAGTTTCTGGTACAGCAAATCTTCCTGATTCATCAGAGGGTGAGCTGCCACTCGAATATAGAACACGCCTCAGACCTGATGCCAGATCTAACCACTCCTAGACGACGAGAGAGTTCACTGTTGGAGGTCAGTAACTACAGCCTCCGTCGATCCCACCCAACGTTACCTGCAGGATCAGGGCAGCCGGAGCCGCTAGCCCACCAGTAGTGGCTCTAATCAAGCTTCTCGTCGTCTTTAGCCTCAACCCCAGTGCGGGGAAAGACATTTTCTCCACGGAATGACGAAGCTTTTTGTCCGCTACGTCGCCATAGGGGTGATTCCAAATGGCCCATGTTCCTGACGCTAGCCTGGCTCGGTGCTGGTGGTTGTTTACTGTCCAGGATCGCGATGTTTCCCAGCTTGGAGACCGAGGCTCTTGCTGATCTTCGCCTCGGCTCGTAAGTGGTTTGTGGGCATTGGGCTAGCGAAAGGTAGGAACGAGGTCTCCACTCGACAAGGAAACGAGCCTCCTCTGGTTTCACGAACAACTTGTTGCTCAAGGTGACTGGCTGGAGTACATACGCTTGTTGTCTCTAGCATTTGAAGCCTAGGTTGAACGTGCAATCGAAACCGACGCTAGAATAGGCAGCGGCGTTCAAGGCAAACCCTTGTTGTGAAGGGTGATTCGCGAGTCACGAAAGCGGTAGCTTGACGACCGCTCTATCTTCTGAGCCCAAGACTGCGTTCTATTATATCATCCTACAAAACCGATTTCCTTTATACCTCGCCAAAAGGCAACGGAGGAGAACACTGATCTCCTACTAACCCTAAGGCGGCGCTAACCGTAAAAGGTTACAGAACTTCCGCTTACATCGACTTT